>NC_140450.1:9436384-9583884 GCF_963576455.1 Neolamprologus multifasciatus | reverse complement strand
TCCTGGATAAGCAGAAGGGCTTCTCTGAACTTGTTGATCCTGGAGAAGACCAGACCAGTTGCCATTTCTGTAAGATAAAAACAGGAAACTAGACTATAGTTTCCAAAGCCTTATCAAAATTGGACATTAGAAGATTTGGAAAATGTTGCCTGGTCTGACAATTCCCAATTGCTGTTGCAACATTCCAAAAGTTAGATCAGAATTTGGCATAAAGGACCATTCTACCTTGTATCAGTGGTTAAGGTTGCTGATGATGTTGCAGTGTTGTCGGTGATATTTTCTTTCACATTTTGGACCTTTAATACCAGTGGAGGATCATTTGAAATCAGCGGTTCCCAACCTTGTTTGTACCATGGACCAGTTTATGTCCTACAATATTTTCACGGACCGGCCTTTAAGGTGTCACAGATTAATACAGCAAAATAAAACCAGTACCGGTACCAAAAAAGAAGATTTATTCATAACACATGGGAAAAGACCCATGGAAACTGAGATAACGATAAAAACAATTTTAAAAAACTAACGATAAAACCCCTGAAAACTATACATCTCACACCCGAGCCTCAACTCTCGTGCCCCAGTACCAAACAACTCACGGACCAGCCCATTGGTTGGGGAACGCTGATTTAAATGCAACTACCCGTGAATTGCTGTTGACCATGTCCTTCCCTTTATGACCACAGTATATCCTTTTTAAACTGATACATTGTCATGAACTTTGTGGAAGACACCATGCTACCCCACCATCTTGAATACGGTGGCCAAGATGGCCATTTTGCCTAATCATGTTTGGCTAGAGACTGGCAACATATGTAGTATCTCATAGGCAGAGACAACTTGTATATAATGTTTGTCTGCTGTGGAGGTGAATTTTAATTCACATGTGCATCTTAAGACTTAAGATATAAAGGATCAGCCCTATGTTTTATCATCGGAGAAGGGGTCCCCTGCACTGAAAAGGTGAAAAGAGAATAATGTTGGAATAAAATATCATCCTCTTACTCCTTATATCAAGCCTCATCAGAAGTCATGGCAGTAAAAACAAGAAAATGTGCAAAAACCAACTTATTTATTCCAGATATTATTGCAAATATTTATTGTCATCAGATGAGATATGCAACTCTTCAATCTCTGGACAGCTGACAAGGAGGCAGCTAAACAAGAATGGCTCAGATACCCTCTGAGAAACAGTTTACATTTTCACATCCGGTGAGAGTTTATTTGCTAAGGGTCTGAGTCCAACAATATTAGATTCAAAGAAAGTTTTACTACCCAGCAACTAACAGAGGCTAACAGCAGCACCTGCTGACAGAAAAGTTCAGGATATCCTCAACAACTCACCTGAGTATCATTGTCCTTTGACAGAACTGAGTTTCACTGACTCATCTACTCGTATCTGACTCATTTGACAATGTTTTACAGCCTCCTCCAGAGTAAAAAGACGCAGACACATATTGACAGCTGATGTAAACAGCGAACTGACAGCCTGCAATCGCAGTCAGAGTTGTTTGTCCTACAGTGGCCAGAGATATGTACTTGAGTATGGAGGGGTAGGAAAACAGTTGAATGACTAAAGATTATTACTAGTATTATTGTAATTAAAGTTCAATTGCATTTATTTAAACAAAAGTTTGTTTTTTTTGGTCTTTTTTTCATACAACCTACAGCTCCATCTATTCATCCATTCATTCAAGAAACTAATTTCCAACGCTGGAATCAATGAATCATTCTTCTGGTTACTAAACCAGAGTTTGTGACCATAGGTGAGGGTAGGAACCTGATGGGTAAATTAACAGCTTAGCTTTAATACTTGGCTTTTTATGTGGCTCTTTTTGCCACAACAGGTTGGTACTGTGGATGGTATACCAGTGAGCCCCTTAATAAAATATGATACTTTAATTTAGGGCCCATGGCAAACAGTAAATGTATAAATAGTTAACTTTATGAAAAGTGTATAGGCAAAATTGAGTACTTTTTAATTTTCCCTTAGGGCAAGTTTGTATGTTTGAAAAGCAATAATAATAAAAGCGATGATGTGGCATCATTAGGTTAACAAACTGATTGAAAATGTCATAAAACTGTAATGATTAAAAAATGTGAGATATGACAAAAAATCAATTTAATTAAATTCAGTTTTATTTATACAGCGCCAAATCACAAAAACAGTTGCCTCAAGGTACTATATTGCAAGGTAAAGATCCTACATAATACAGTGAAAACAGAGAAAACCCCAAAAATCATATGACCACCTATAAGCAAGCACTTGGGAAGGAAGAACTCCCTTTTGACAAAAACCTCCAGTAGAACCAGGCTCAGGGAGTGACAGCCATCTGTCGTGAATGGTTGGAGTGAGGGAAGGAAGACAGGACAAAGACAAGAACCAGAGATTAAAAATAACTAATAATGTAATCCAAAGAGGTGTATAAACCCATAGTTATTGAAAAAGGTGATTGAAGAAGAAACACTAAGTGAATCATGGGAATCTTGATCCTGCATATTTGTTTAATATGCACATTGAAGGACATATCCTGGTCAAAAATGAATCCAAGATTATCCTCACAGTGTTACTGGAGGTCAGAGTAGTCCCATCTAGAATAAGCATCTAGTTAGATACCATTTAACTACGATTTTTAGACCGAGCATCAAAAACCTCAGTTTTATCTGAATTTAGAAGCAGGTCAACCACATCCTTATGTCTTTAAAACATTCCTGTAGTTTAACTAATTTGTGTGTGTTATCTGGCTGCATGGATAGATAAAGTTGGGTGTCATCTGCAGAGCAGTGAAGATTTATGCTATGCCTTCTAATGATACTATGTAAAGTATAGTATATTGGTAAAACATGTATAATGTAAACAGAATTGGTCCTAGCACAGAACCCTGTGGAACGCCATAATTAGCCTTATTGTGTGAAGAGGACTCTCTAATCGCTGAAATAAAATATCGTCCACAGTATGGAATGCTGCACTAAGGTCAAGCAGGACAAGTCCACTGTCAGAGGTCATAAGAAGATCATTTATAACCGTCACTAAAGCTGTTTCTGTACTGTGATGGGCTCTGAAACCTGACTGATTAGCTCAAGAACAGTGCATACACAGCTTCATGGAATGGGTTTCCTTGGCCGAGTAGCTGCATCCAAGCCTATATTACCAAACGCAACACAAAGTCTCAGATGACATTCTCTGAAATGAAAAATCATGCTTCTCTATCTAGCAATCCAATGGAAAAGTCTCGGTTTGGCAGGAGAATGGCACTATTCAACTGCATTTTGCCAAGTGTAAAGTTTAGTGGAGGGGGAATAAAGGCGTGGGATTCTTTTTAAAGAGTTCAGCTCAGCCCTTTAGTTCCAGTGAAAGTAAGCATACCAAGACATTTTGGATATTTTCAAACTTTATGGGAACAGTTTGGGATGCCCCCTTCCTGTTCTAATATAAGTGTGCATCAGTCCACAAAACTCTCAAATGGACTTCTGGAAGAAAGGTCAAAGATTCCCATAAACACACTCCTAAACCTTGTGCAAGGCCTTACCAGAAGAACTGAAACTACCACCCCACCCCACTAGGGTAGGGTGACATCATATTAAACCCATTTAAGTTCACATGTGTGTGAAATCAGATGAGCAAATACGTCTGGCAACACAGTTTACCTCTATAAACCAGCTACTGAAGCTATCTGTAGGATGGGAGCTAAAGCTGGCAAAATGAGCAAGAGCCCGTTTGTGGGGCTTTTCATCTTGTGTAAATTAATTACATGTCTTTTCATTTCTGCCTTGCACAGAAGTACAGGTTCACCAAAGTCAAGCAGTTTGTAACCTGCGTGTGACCATGGTTGTAAGGCAGTTTGCAAATGAAGGTCAGATGACATATTTGACCCATTCAAACAACCTTGACCCATTGTATCAGTAACAGGAATAACACCTGAAGGTCAGTACTGCCTGCAGGAAAGTGTGAACTCCTGCAGTGGTTTTTGTTTGCTTAGTTTTGAGTGTTGGAGAACAATGTACTGGTGTGTGTATGTGTGAAAGTGTCTGCGTATGCGTATGCACTAGAGGACAGTGTTATATTGTTTTGGAGCCTTGTGGTTGGGACGGAGCTAACACCTGAATGAACCTGTCACTGCAGACACATTGCTTTTTCAGCTCCAGCGATTACACTGCACCCAAACACACTGAACAATTTTTGGGTGGTGCTTTGTACATGTGTGTATGTGTAAGCGTGTGTGTGAAACAGGGAGAGGAGTGTGTTACTTGTGCACTGCCTGTGTGCAAGTGTCTGTGAGTGTGAGAGAGACAGGAACAGATAGCAAGAGTGACAGAGCGTTGTGTCTCAGAGTGTACATGTCTAAACTACTGCTGTGTGTTGGGTTTCACCCAGGAAAATATGAAATAGGGCTACTACTGTGTCCTTCGGGGTTTAATAATGAGTAATTTTGAGGAATATACACATGAACATGCATACATAGGGGATGGTAGACAATGGCAGTATTCAAAAATTCAAAGTCATCAAAACCTTAATTCAAGTGAAAAACAGAGGATTGCTCCTGAATATTTCATATGCAGAAAACACTAATGGAATTGAACCTGATAGTTAAGAAGATGTTTCAAGTCCAAAGATATTGATATCATTACCTCATGCTGCATTTATATCATATTGGAGGAACAGTATTAGATTTACACATCAACATCTACCCATCCATCAGTTGTAGGGATCAGTTCTCATAAGGTGAGAGGTGAGCTACACCAAGAAAGGTCTGTTGCATAAATCTAGTCAGTTAGTATTAATTTTTAGCATGGTGGTTAGCACTGGTATCTTACAGCAAAAAGGTTTTGGTGGGGTTTTCTGTTTTTTGCTGTGTCTGCATGGGTTTTCTCCAGTACTCCAGCTTCCTCCCATAGTCCAAAGACATGCAGTTGGTGGAATTAGTTGACTGGTGATTGTAAAGTGTCTGTTGGTGTAACTGGTTGTCTGTTTCTGCGTTAGCCATGCGATAAACCGTTGACCTGTCTAGTGTATACCCCACCTCTCCCATTATGTTAGCTTGGATAGGCTCCCTCAACGGTGAGTTGTATAAGTGGAAGATGATGCATAGAAGGATTGTGGAAAACACCGGCATCAATTTAGAGGAAAAGCATATAGCACTGTGCAAAAGTCACTCCTCACTTCTTTATATGTGGTAGGAAAATGAGAAATAGGTCCAGCAAGCTATTACAACTTCTGCAAAAATGAATAGGCTTCTGATGAGGCTTCAGTGAACAGTAGACAGATCAACTGAAGGGCCAGATGCATCTCTTAAATCCTGTGTCAGGTATAGCCTTCGACTGAAAATCAGTGAAAAATCTGCTAGTTTCCAGAAAAAGCCTTTGAAAGACCTTCAGAACACCTGAAGAACTAATACTCAAGACCATTTTAAACAATTACAAGAATGTCAGGCTTCTTGGAAGGAAAATACATGTAATGGGTTATAGTAGTGCAGGATATAAGGCTAAAACAGAGTTTGAAAGTAAATATTTCAAATGAAAACCAGGCTTCTTGAAGAACATCTGGAGCTCTTCTTTGGATGGTTACTGCATTTTGTGCCGAGATGATCTGACACCACTTCAGTAATGTTGAGGTCTAGGCTCTGAGAATTATAATCCATGATGGATAGCGTTCCACTTTGTGTTTTTTTTTCTATCCAGGTATGCTTTCAATGCATTGGTAATATATTTAGGATCATCGTCATGCTGAAAAATGAAACCATTACCAATCAGACGTTTTCCAGATGAAATCCCATGGTGGATTAAAATCTGACAGTACTTTTCTGTTTTCATAATTCCATCAGTTTTTACAAAATCCCCAACGCCACTGGTTGAGATGCAACCTCAAACCATGACAGAACTTTGAGCGTGTTTTACAGATATCTGTAGAAACTCACCATTGTGCAGTTCTTCTGATCTCCTACATAAATACTAATATATACAAAAAAGGTGAGTAAAGGTAAATCAGAAATTCCAATTTTCATTCAACATTCCATAAGGCCTGTTGCCACTGATTTTCTGTTCAGCTCTTCTGTAACTGGGCATACCTCAGCTTTTTCCTCCACGTTTCTCTTAATGGTTTAATTGAGAACTTTACTGATGAGGCTTCAGCAAGCAGTAGACAGATTAAGTGAAGGGACAGATGCATCTCTCAAGTCCTTGTCAGGCATAGCATTGGACTGAAAATCTGTGAAAAAGCAGCCAGTCTCCAGTGAAAGACCTTCAGAATGCCTAAAAAACTACTGCTCAAGACCATCAAGTCAGGCTTCTTGGAAGCAGATTTCATGTAATGGCTTACACATGGTTTGCATGCAGGATAAGTTAAAAGCAGGATGAGTAATAAATAAAATTGTCCTGTTTCTAGACTATATGGTTCACTATATGGCAACTTCACTGTACAGACTTAGTACTAAGAAAGAAACCATTTTAGCTGTACTATGATGTTGTGTTAGGCTTGTTAAGAGACAAAGTAAGGCGAACAGATTTGCAGAGATAGATGAAACAAAAGCAGGTCAAGGGGAGCTGACACCCATCAGCTTTCTCTCCTTAATCTATCAGTGTAACACATCTCTTGCCCCATCTCCCTAGACACAATGACATGCCAGATATCACAGGCCCTCAGCAATTGGCTTTGTCATGGCCTTTAACCCATGCGGATCTATATGTGTGTGTGTGTGTGTGTGTGTGTGTAGTAGATGGTGCTTTAAAACATAAGCTCAAAAATAAATTTATAGCTGCTCTTTCTTTGTAATGTTCCACTAGCCACTGGACACATGTAAATCTGTGCTTGTGTTTGTGTGTTTGCTGAGGTTGGATGTTAATAAAGACGAGAAACAGAGAATCCTTAAAATAGAATTAGACACATAGCCACACAAAGAGTTTTCCGTTGCTAAAATGTAGATGAAATATCAGTTATTATCTTGTGAAATCATTGGCTCTGGTGTATTGCAAATGTTATCTCCAAAATGCAACCCAGGAAACCTTTTCTGTTCTACTTGCTATGAACTGTAAAGTGGGTATCTGTGACTTCTATCTCGATGCAGAAATTTACACACATATTACAGGTAGCTTTTCTATTTAATACAGGATATGTTTCTTTTGCTCTGTGTGTGGCATCTTAAAGTGGCAAAAACACAGCATTTTATGACAATTTTGTTGTAGACTTTTCTTTTGTCGTTCATTTATCCCAACTCTGACCACAGTGTTCACTACTGACACTGACTTTCAGACACCACACTCTATGTCAAAGCTGGCTGAAGTCTAGAAGAAGAAGATGCAAAGAATTTGTGTGGTGACAAATGATAGAATGGTCTGTAATTCACAGTAGCAGCAGGTAGAATCAGGGTGTCTGACAGGCAAGGAAGCAAAGCAGGTAATGACAGTCTGAAAAGTTATAAGGGCATGATGTGCTGCAGGAATCCAAGTTGTCAAAATGACAGACACATTTCTGTGGATACAAATGAGGACATGAATCGGGATGTATGTGAAGAGAAGATTTCTTAAGTTGCAGTAGTTTCCCAGGTAGAAAGTTTTAAGTGAATCAGTTACTGATGCGCGCAATACCAAAAGTTTATTAATGGTTAGGTTAATCGGGTAAACTTTTTACATCAGTTTGTTCTCACCTCAAAGAGCAATTTAATACAGCATTCTCAGATACCTAATGCTACACACTATTATGCAGTTGGGGACCTGTGGCATTGGTACTGACATGCCATCTATGGCAATGTCAGCCACCAGGAGCCAAGGTATCTCTATTAGAGAGCCACAAATCTGTATTAGGAGGTTGAAGAAGTGTTAGTGACATATACTAGGAGTTCGTTTTCTTTCTTCTTTTTTTTTTTTTTTTGCAAATTTGTTAAATTTTTCACCTTTTTTCAATTGAAATTGTTCCTTTTTTCCCCTTACTTTTTAGGTTTAAGCACTGCAAACTACTTGTTGAGGTTTAGCACAACAACATGTTTTAGGTTAAAACACACACGCCTCCACAGCATTAACTGTGATGATTGACAAATAATGATTTAGGGGTTACAGACTCCTCCCTTAGCTCTGGGGCACGTAAACCAAAGGACACCTTGTGCATGAATGAGCCACACCAGCAGCTGTGATAAACAGTGCTAAGCGATGATGTGGGAATTAGAAAAGGCTTGTCTGGCAAGGCAGTTATCCAAAGGGTGTACATTAAATATGCAGTTTTACTTTAAACAGTAGGATCTCGAGCAAGCTTGCAAGACTTAATACCTGCTTAGCTAAGATGTGTACCCCATAATGAGGTTCTGTTCTGATATGATATGGAGTTTCTGACATTGCTTTGTATTAAACACTGTTTTTCTTTGTTCCTTAAAACATTTGGTCTCTTTATTAGGGTTACAGTGGCATTAAATATTAGAGGAACCGAAATACCTCATTTGCTATACACTGGTTCATCGACAGTACTCTAAACAGTAACATTTTACTTTCAACTTCCAATTATCATTTTCATAAGTAGTGGTAGTAGTGTGTGGTCAGTGTCAGGAATTGTGACTGGCTCAAGGGTACCATTTCTGAATATTGTAAAGAACAAATAAATTATTCTACCATATAAGAATAATAACTGTAATTTACGTATTATTGCTCTCCACTGCCTGTGTGTTAGTATGTTAGTGATGTCTAAATCCATAGAGCATCCTATAAAGACAGCAAATATTTCTAATATCTCTAACATCTCTAACCACTGTTTGTCTTTGCAGATTAGAAAGTCCTTCCTATGAGGTGATGCAGCTCGACTTTGAGGTGGATAACGTGATTAACCTGGTGCCAACCCAGACTCTACACTGGAGCGTTGAATACCCAGCTGGCACACAGACAACTTCCAGGCAAACAGAGAAAGTTTCACACCTCTATATCAGCAGTGCCGACATACAGGGCATCGTACCACTGGCTGAGGTAAGGGATGATTTGATAGATGAGTACAGATATAGATATCTATGAGCATACATATTGACATGCCCAGCAGCACACACTTGTTACATTTGCTGGAATAGACTTAATTTTTCCCTCCATTTCCCTCCTCCTTCTAACCTTCTTGCTGACACCCCCAGCCACCTCCTTCCTCCAGGGTGATCAAAGCTGGAAAGGTCAACTTGTTTACCCCCTCCTGTTGCTACAACCCTCGCGGTCTCTCTCTCTCTCACACACCTTCTTAGACAGACACACAGCAGGTTTTTTTCCTCACAGGTTTCAAAATAATAAGCAGCCTCACAAGCAGTCATGCAGATTGACAGGCTGACATAGAGTCACTCACACAGACCTTGTAATAACAGTCATTGCCTAAAATTCACAGATGCCCTCACTTTCACTTCTCTATTGTATCCTGTAGGTGTCCTTCCTTGTAATAATCAAATACAAAGACTGCCCTTTATACATATGTAAATTGAGTTCAGTTCAGTTTTGTTTATATAATGCCAAATCACAACAACATTCACCTCAAGGCACTTTCTATTCTAAGGTGAAGACCCTACAATAATACAGAGGAAACTCTAAAAAATCTAAAAGAAAAAATGTAACAGTCCTCTATGAGCAAGCACATGGCGACAGTGGGAAGGAAAAACGCCCCTTTAACAGGAAAAAATATCTGGCAGAACCAGCGTTAGGGAGGGACAGGCATCTGCCTGATGCCTTTATTGGTGTTTATTGGACTGGTGGTCCTCTGCCATTGGAGTTGAGGGGCAAACCCTCCATGTTCCTAGACTTTAAAAAGCACTGACATTACCAACAAGTCTTCAGAACAAAACCAAAGGATTAAAAATAGGCATTTAGTTATTTATTATACACTTGGAAAATGAGAGGAAATAATCTAATGCTAATAGCATATTGGCACTGTAAATTAGCTGTAGTGGGCAGCAGTCCATACTAGGCAGCAAATGTGAAAGATCATAGCAAATGTTACACAAATACTTTAATTAAACCCTTAATTAAACCTTTTATGGGGTCCAGTCAAAAATGGCCAAGCACTATTCCATTCATCCATCTTCTTTTGCTTATTTGCATATCTTTTGATATGCAAGCCGATCCCAGCTTGCATAGGGTGCGATGCAGGGTATAGCCTGGAGAGGTCGCCAGTTAATCTCAGGGCCAGCACTAATTCATGCATCCATCCATTTTATTTTGCTTATCCAAATCAGGGTCGCGGGCCATGAAGCCTGTCCCAGCTGCTATGCAAGAGCCAGTGTGGGTCCAGCACTAATTCAAATTCTGTTAAATAATATGATATGTTTCATTTACATTTAATTATAATTTTTTAACCTTTGGTTTTTTTTTTTTGTTGCTTGCATTATTTATTTGAGTCTTCGTTGAGTTCTTTGAGATTTATAAGTACAAGGAAATGAACAAAAATAGTTACAGTGTATAAAACTTACATATCTATTTGGTGAAGTAAAACAAATTTCACCTTAAATGAGTAAAATGATCATTTACTCTTTAGTACTGTAGATTTGGTGCATACAGAGAGAGACAGAGAGAGAAAGAAAAAAAATCATAAAGTTAAATTTAAAACTGTCTGCCTGCAACATTTCTATTAAGACAAAATATCCCTATTACAACATACACTGGAAAGCCCAAACAGCTCTGGCTAAAGCAACCAAGAACCCTTAGGCTAAAAAGCGAGGCGGGGAATGCTTTTCAAAATGCTCCTACTTCCATTACCACTGAGGTAGAGCTAATCTGCCCTGATAGCCCTCCTTCAAACAGCAAAGCCCTAGTGACAAAACCCAATTTTGTTCAGGTCTCTGCACCCCCTGTCTTTTTCACACACTGCAAAAAGCAAGCTTGAAACCATCATTTTGAATAGCAGGGCTGTTGGGATTTTGCTTTGCTCAGTGTGAATGGAACGTCAGGATGAGCTACAGCTTCTGACACTCTACACTTTATAACATAACCGAAGATTTTTTATCACTGTTATTATTAGAGTGATGGGTATTACTTATATTAAATTTACATTAAACATAAATGACATTACTACATGTTTTATTACAAAAAGAGAGAATAAGTACACCTGTCAATATTTCTACAAGTTACTGTGCATAATACGAGGCTACCTTTTTGGGTTGGGTTTTTTTGCCCCCGATTGTATCATAATAAATATGTATAATTCAAAAGCAAAATTATTTTATGCCTTTATAAGGTGTTATTGGTGTATAACTGCAAAAGTCATTTTAGTTGATTGCTGGGTTGTTGCTACGCAACATAATGATGGCATGATGACTGACATGGGTGTACAAATGTTTGGTTCAGTTCATTTTAAAAAACATGAATTGTATTTATAGCCATATTTTTTATGGTGATCCTATTATTATTATTATTGTGAATATAAAAACTATACTGTATGCTGCAGCAAAAAATGTAACATTTCTTTTTAACTCCGATAAATAAATGCTTTAAATGACTAAAATTATTAGAGAATTCTGGGCTAAAATTTAGCAGCTACAATCCTTGGAAGGTTATAAAACAGAAACACACAACTGTCTGGTGTTTAGTTAAGGTCATTTAATCTCAAATTAGCCAAATTAGCTCCGAACATTGAGCACCTGAAAACAACCCATTCTTTTACAAATGTTTGTACTACCAGTCTGCATGCCAAGGTTTTTGGTGCGTTTATACATCTGTGGTCGTGGACGTGATTGGAACGTCTGAATTTCTATGAGTTGGATGGGTGAGTGAGTACTTTTGACAAGATGGTGTGTATTAAAGTGGTTGTTAAATTCCAGCATCATACATTTAGCTCTTTGAGATGTTCATGTTCAAAAACTGCCTCAGATTCCAATGTGCAAAAAAGTGGACTGACCATTTTTGAAAAATATATATCTTTGTTTTGATACATGAAACTAAAATTTGATAACTTTGTAAAGCATAAAAATATTACGCAAATTGGAGATGGTCAACTATATGGCCTGTTTTGATTTCAGACACAACAACTTGTTGTTGTGATTAGAAGTTATCAACATGACTAAGAATGATTATATGTAACTGAAGCAGTTTTCTAATTGCCTCCAGCATTACATGGATAAAAAAGTACATCTGTTGTCTCTGTCACTCCTAACTACTAGTTACACACACAAAGAAATGTATTTGTATCCACACATGGACACAGACATTTTTTCTTTCCCTCCCTCTAGCTCTCTTTCGCCCCTCTCCTTAGGTAAAAGCATCAAAATGGCTGCTATTACGAGCCATTTGGGCCTCCAAATTTGTTTACCAGAACTCCTGACCAGGTCTTGATTGCTGGTTGGTTATTTAAGGTGACTTTCACTGAGAGGGGTCTTTGTGATAAATTACCAAGATGAAAGCTCCAACTTTTCTGGGTTTTCTTGGAGAGAAGGAATGATAAAAGAATAAAATTATGAGCTGCTAGGGAATCTTCAAAAAGAGCTGGATGAAAATGCTTTCACACTATCATCTATCCTTTTTCTATACAATTCCACATCTGGGAAACATGAAATCCTTCTCACAGCTGTTTAAACAGCCTAAAAGCTAAATATGACGTAACCTTTCATCACAAGCACTCTAGACTGACCTTAAAGGATAATTTCCTAGCCATCTGTTTGGTTGATTTAACTCCACTTTATCCATCTTCTACCAGCCTCCAAATCAAAAGTCAGCTTATCAACAGGTCTGATGTGATAGTGCAGTGTATTCTATTTTACAAGGCAGCAATGAAAAACAGAGCCCTGGCTGTCATTACCAAAGCCCTCTCCGACATTTTCCTCCTAATTCCATATATCCATTACGGTTCTGGTCTGTTGCCTGAGCTGGAAAGAAAGAGGTCCTCTTCAGGAAACGATGGATTATTAGAGTAATTTATCTCCTGTAGGGGTGGAAAAATTGGTTTCATCTTTTACAGAGGAGAGGTGACTGGGGCAGAAACAGTTGTTAGGGAAAGAAGAGTGACAAAAGAGAGCTATATAGAAATAGAGTGGCAGAAATTAGCACCAAAAATTGGGATTCAATTTAAGACAGTTAGCATTTGTCTAGCAAAAGATTGGCATTGATTTCTGCCAACGGTTAGATCAAGAACAAAACACAGATTAATATTAACTAAGCAATTTACAATACCTTGTAACCCAATGCCAAAAAACGGGAACAAATCCAATTCCTGTCACTGACTTCTCAAACAAACCGTCCATCATAAAATTCACAGAGCATTTGCTGAATAGGAGCAAAGAGGACTTTGAATTTATTGCCTAAGGAGAACAGCGGGGTGGAGGAAAAGAACTGCAAAGAACCCTGAAAAATCTGAATAGTGAATATGCGAATTTCCTATTTTGAAAAGTGGGTTGTCATACTTGAATGGACCCACAGTGACGGCCAATGGTGCCCTTTATTTGTCCCAGACAGTCCTCTCAAATCTGACGGTGAAAATTTTTCTGAAGAATATGGGCAATAAACCCGTTAAAGCTTAGATTAGGATGTAGTAACACACACTGCGTTCACATTTTAAGACCGTCAATTCACCGCCTATTGCCTCATGTAAGTAACTTCGGCAATTGTGCTGTTTGCATTAAATCCATATGTTTTGTCCCACTATATGAATTTCAGACGATATTCACTTTAAGTGGTAATATCAAAAAGTGTGATAAGAACTATACACGATGTCTGTATGTCATGACATGGGTTGTAAGAAAGGAGTTGTATCTGCTGTTTTATCTACAGTGTATTGGATGCATAACCTAATCGCTATAAATTAAAAGATGGCACTGAAGACTTCAGTTATAAAATGTCCAAATGAAATAAGCCTTAAATACCTTTTTGAAGCTTTTTGAAGTGTAAGTCAACATAGGTCTTAGTTTCTGCACTTGTTTTCTTGAGGATCTCAGAGAAAACATATCTGAAATAGCTGCAAAGTTTGACTGCACATTGTTATTATTCCAACCAAAATGTCCTGGTGAAGGTGAAGAAAGGATATAAAATCACGGGAGAGATTTGAAACGGAGAAGAATTGTTCAAATTCTAACATACAATGTATAAGGTGTAGCATGTTTATTATAGTCCATATAATGTCTCTATATTATACAGACATTCAGTACTTTTGTCCATATAGTGTATACGGATAAAACATTGTGATCATACACCATATGGGAAAAAGTACTGAACTATATACACATTATAGCATGAGGTGCATTGCATGGAAACCAACGGCGTGATGCTCCCGCTGGACAGTTGTTATGCTGATGTTAATACCAGAGGAGGTTTGGGGCTCTGCAGTTATCGAGTTACCAGAGCATTGTGAACTTTTACACATTATGGACTTCACAGCATTCAACGACTCCAATCTGTAACTGGTGACACCTCAATTAGATTAAGAAGTGTGAGCAAAACATTTTGCCCATATTGTGTACAAACAGTGCAAATTACAAACAGGGTGTAGCTGAGAATGATGGGATGCCATTTATCTTGCAAGTGACTGGTCAAAAAGTACAGGCATATAACCGCTGAACTGATGGTGCCACTAGTAAAAACCGTAGAGGATACTCATAGTGATTCTAATTCATTTTAAGAAGTGCACCAATACCAAAACCAAATATGATGATATCCAATAGTTTTCAGTATTTCTCTTAAAATCACGTCACTAAAACAAAAATGTCATTAACAGGATAAACTGTCATAACATGAATGTCTTTGCCATAGTGTTTGAAATGGCCAAGTTTCATTAGCAATGACTGCATTGCATTGTATGTTTTTTGGATGAACTACTGTAAAAATATAGAAGTAAAGAGAAAAATAGGGAATAAATGACCCTATTGCGTTACTTAGGAGAAAACAAAATGAAAAGGAATGTCAGAGTGGGCCTACTATACCTTCCTATAGAGTTATTCTATAAGCTAAAAATAATTGAACCATAATAATGTTGTTTTATGCTCTCCGCAGGTGTAATTACACACTTCAGCAGAGTGGTTTCAGAGGGAAAGAAATCTGCACATGCATTCGCAATAATGCTTTTGTATCTGATGCTTTGTGCATACATTTATTTCTTTATTATGTGAAGGAAAGGCTAGTGAATAAATGTTTTTTGTTCCCATTGTCTTCTTTTGGGATTAAGTAGTTTATATTTCATCCACCCCTCTTTTCCCCTCTTTTTTCTCCTCCATCTCACCTCATTTTTTCATTATTCCCACCCTTCCTTCTGTTTCTGTGTCCCCCTATCTGGTCTTCATTGCTATCCTCTTTCTATTTCTCCACTGAGTTTCACCTCTCTCTGAGGCTTTGCTATGTAATTAATTCTTAATTAGAATACTTGTTTATCTTTGTTGCTTAAAGATGCGCTCATGTGTGTATGTGTGCATGTGCAGACCTCTTAGCAGAGCAGTTATGCTAAGTGGCTTCTTAATTTGCCTCCTCTTATTGGTTCCCTGTAAGAGGAAGTTAGCAAGTGGGAAGAAGACACTGAAAAGTCAATAATCTTTTGATGAAATCTCGCACACACCACCACCACCACATTGTTTTCAAACTCAGTTTTACTATTTTCATGGTGTATGTGTTTATTAACAGCTGCCTTTTCATGCCTATTTCCCAATTCCAGTCCTCTACACATTATATATAGCTTTTTGTCTGTTTATACTAATTGCAACACACAGTAAAATCAGTCGAATAGAGACAAATAAAGATTTGATCCCTTCTATAGTTCTACTGAACAGTCCCTGATTTTATATTAGTTTTGTTTTAATGGAGAGATACAGAAAATCGACCGAAAATCCAGGAGAAACATATTACAATCACTTTACATAAAATGTATACGTTGATTTGCATGTCACTGTGTGAAACAAGTATTTGATCCCCTAAAATATGACTTAATACTTGGTGAAGAAAACGTTGTTGATAAACACAGCAGTGAGGTATTTTCTCATAGTTTTGCACACATCTCGGGAGGGATTTTGGTCCATTTCTCTTTACAGAAACTCTTGAAATTCATTAGGTTTCACGGCTGCTACTTAGTAACTCGAAGCTTCGGCTCCCTCTACAATCCTATAGACAATCCTATTGTCTATAGGATTGAGGTCTGGAAATTGACATGGCCATTCCATTACCTTAATGTGCTTCTTCTTTAGCCATTCCTTTGTTGTCTTGGCGGTATGTTTTGGACCATTGCATGGTGGACGACCCATCTTTAGTTTAGTGCTTAGGGAATGAGGTTCTTATCCAAGATTTTATATCACGGTGAAGTTGTACTGTACCCTTAGCAAAAAAAAAAAAAAAATCCCCAAAGGATAATGTGTCCAGCTCCACTTGACTGTGCGGATGGTGTTCTTTGGGTCATACTCAGGATTTCTTTTCCTCTAAACACGATGGGTTGAGTTAATGCCAAAGAGCTCAATTTTGGTTTCATCTTACCACTGCACTTTCTCCCAAGCCTTCTCTGAATTATTTAGGTCCTCACTGGCAAACATAAGACGGGCCTGTACATGTGCTTTCTTGAACAGGGGGACTGTTCAAGAAAGCACATGAGTTGGTGAGTGTGTTACCAATTGTGTGCTTGGTGACTGTGGTCTAACCTGCCTTCAGATCATTTACAAGCTCCTCTAGTAGTTTCGGGTTGACCCACCACCTTTGTCATGTTCATCTTCACACATCATGAGATGAGATTATGCATGGCGCTCCAGGCCATCAGCAACTGGTGGTCATTTTATAATTCTTCGATTTCCAAATAACCACATCAACAGTTCTCACCAAGCTTCTTGCTGACAGTGTTGTAACCCATTCCAGCATTGTACAGGTGTACAATCTAATCTCTAAAGTCTTTTGACATCTCTTTGGTTCGTGGAGTTGAGATACATTTTTTTTAAGAAAACTCTACTAATGGATAATTTAAATAAAATAAAGCTAATTTAAGAGATAAGGACAGATAGATTCCCTCATTTTCATAAAATAATTTAATAGGATTTGAAAATAGATATTTTAACTAATTAACACACATATTCATGTTCTTAATCTCTTGTGCTGCTGTCTCTCAAGGGTGCAGAAAATCTAGCAAATCTTCATCGCCAAACCCCAACACACCCTCACAAACTTGTCTTCAGTCACAGTATTTGCTTGTTAGCAGCCTTCAAACTCCCAATTAATCAACACATATGACACATTTTATGTGCATGTGTGAATGTGTATGTATTTGGGTCACTGAGAACTTGCGTGTCCTGGGCTGCAGGTTCATTTCCATACCGAGCGGCTGTGGTTCAGTCCAATCAGTCAACAAGAAAAGCAGGAAGAGGGAGGTTGGGGGGACGGTATGGACATATGTGTGTGGGTGGTTTTGGTGTGTTTAAAGAGAGAAAAATAAGCAAGTTAGGAAATGACAAAAACTATAAGGCTTGAGGAGGGCCCACCATTACTTTCTTACGAAATGTAAAAAGAAAAAGAAAGTAGATGCATGCAATGTCAATGAAACAAGCTTCGTGCAGACACTTTTGCTCCAGGCAGTATGTATTAAGAAGAAGAAGCATTTGCTCTTCTTTAAATTTTTTAGTTCGCAAGACATTCACTTGATATAATGCAGCTACAAGAGAAACCCTTTCCACGCATTGAATGTTTTTGCAGTTATGTTGCAGAAAATTCTTTATGATCCTAAGAATGATCTTTTCACAGACTTACAAAAAAGGTCACTGGTGATAGTCATACTGGCATTTTTGGACGAGGTTTGTATGCCCATACACAGACTTTAATTCTTTTGATGAATTACGACATCTTCAACCCTAATGAGTATGTAAGCCGTTGTTTGTACATGCAGCATTTCATTTCACATGAATACTCAGTCGTGTCCTTTTTGTTCTGGTTAAGAACATGAAAGGGCTTACTAGTTCAAAGTAAGCTGCTGGGCCAAACAGGAGTCATTCAAGTTCAAAAGAAGAAGCAAGGAAAGCAAAAGAATAATTTCACTATAGTTTCATCAAGTATCCCCGTAACACTTTTGTATTTTTCCTTCCTTATGATGTATGTCACACATAATCTTAAGAGAGAGGAAAAAGTAGCATCATCCAGTGTAATCTGTGGATGGAATGAACACCTGGATGAAATCCACTGAAATGCACGAGGGTTGTGATATAATAATGAGCCTACTCCTGCTAGAGCAGGGAGACAAATTGGAGTAGACAAAAAGCTTTCAGTTTCTAACAAGATGTGATGATTTGACTTCTGCTTTCTGTTTTTTATGAACCAAATCAAAAGCTGAAGAACAACCTCCTTCATGCTCAGTTACGTATAATACCACCCGTGAGTTGCTCAGCCACATTATCCTAATGGGCCACTAAACCAGCTATACCAGAGCAATATGGGATGGGACGCTGTGCTCAAGTATACATGAGGAAATGTGATGCCTAGCCAATTATCAAAGTTATAATAAATTGGGAATGAAACAACTTTGCAGGAGAGAAAACAATAAAAGTGAGCTACATAAGAAATATCATTGCAATGGAGTAGTTATGTGGAAATCTCCCTCACCTAAAATTAGCCTAGTTAGGTTTAAGCACAATTGATGGAAATGATGGATGCAGTGGTAAGACTGCACAGACAGAGGAACAGAAGAAGAAAAAGTAGGAGGAGAGCTGTAAAATGGGTGGGGAAAAAAGGGTGAGAGAGTGGTGGGGTAGGGGGTTAAAGTGACAGACATAAACATGAAAGAGAATATGGGAAAATGGTTGAGGGTTTAAGTAATTGAACGAAACAAAAAAGAAGTAGACAAAGAGAGAGAAGGAAAGGAGCAAAGAAGGATGTAGCATGAGAGGAAATTACACACACTAATGGCAAAAGCGGGCACCAGAAGGAGTGAAAGTGAGAGTGTTGTGGCGGGGAAAAGATGGAGAAAAAGAAGAGGGCCCAGCGGAGGTGCAGAGCACCATGTAAGAGTCCCTTGGAAGTTATGGGCAGTACAAGAGGAAGAGAAGAATGAGTGAGAGGCACAGGGAAAGAAAGATAGAGAGAGAGGAGATGAGAGCAGGGCAGTTCTAATGCAATTAGAGGTCTGGAAATTGAAAGTACAATTCTCTCTGGGATCTTTGCAAGAGTGGTGTGTGTGTGTGTGTGTGTGTGTGTGTGTGTGTGAGAGAGAGAGAGAGAGAGAGCGAGAGAGGTTGAATGGGCTGTTAGCTTTCATATCTACCAAATGTCTTCATCCCTCCTCCCTCCTGCTCTATCTCTTCATCTCTCCCTCTCTCCCTCTGACTCCTCAAAATCACTCTTTTATTTTACAGTCCCCTCCCTCCATTTAATTTCTTTCATTCCTTATCCCCCTCTTCTTTCCTGCTTCCACTCTCTCTGTCTCCATCCCTGGCTCCAACCATCTATTTCTGTACCTCTCTCTTTTCCTCTTCATCTCTCTCTCTGCATTTTCATTTCATTAATTTGTGAAGAGGAAACGAAAATGTCAGCTGCTTTTTACATTTATATTTTGTATCTCAGACATTAAGCTGATGCGCTCCTCCATAACAACCTATCCTAAGAGCCAGAGTTGTAGAGCTTTAAATCTCAAGATCACAAAAACTTAAACTTCAAATTTAAGGAGTATTATGTTTTATGTTATTAAAACACACCGAAATATAATAATTGTATGATATAATACTATTATTTTTATTGATTAGGCCTTTCTGAAAAAAATAAACTGTACAGTACATAGACACCTATATAGGGCTTTAAAAAGTCTTAATGATAGTCAACTGTGAAAAGGAAGAAACTGGCAATCTTTCGGTTGATTTAATTATATTATCCTTCACAGTTAAAGACATAAACAGAAACACCAGTGTCTCCATCTAATTACCTGGCCTAATTACCTGTGTGCATAATTACCACTGGCAAATATAAACACTATCCCTAAGAAGACTATTCGCCCCATTACCACTTGAGTCCTCCGCATAGGTGAACTCACTTTGGAGTAAGCGTTTTTGTAAGTGTTTGCCCATAGATTCAACCTTTGCTTACCATGCTTGCAGTGGGACATGAAGAAAGTAGTTTAGGTGTGTGCTAATTGCCCCAGAAACAGAATGATTGACACTCAGATAGTCTCATAGGCTTGTTAGTATCCAATTAGTAGCTGCAATTAGTGTCAGGTTGGTGAGACAGCCTGACACTGGCCGCAGAGGCGAATAGGTTAAGATTCAGCTTGATTCACCAGAGATAGGCATTATAAAACCGAGAACATGCAGTAATGAGTTACCAAGTACCTTGAATCTAACTGTCATAGCAGATTATCACCTGATGTTCTTGTTTAGGCTGGCCCAAAGATAATCTTTTATACAACTTGGTCTAAATAGTAAAAGAAATAAACATCTGTGCACCGAACAACATATATCTTACTTAATGTACGTTGTTGACATTACATGTACGTTGTTTCTAAATACATTTCTCTAAACCAATTATATTGTAGTGGCACTTTGGGGGTCACTGGAATATGTTGTTATGCATAAGTGTTCATCACACTCTGATGCTAATAGTGCCTGTAATTGATTACTTTGTCCTATTGTCACAAATCGGGCTGCAGGGTCATGACAAAAGAGGAGATGCACACAAATATCAATTAAAAGGGACTATTTATTTTAAATGAAAGAAGCAAAGAGAAAATTTGAACTAATCGCGGCATGTGCAGTCAGTACAATCAGTGGCGTAAATGGGTGAAGAAATGATGTAAGCATTGTTGTTTGGTGCATCTGCTGTCTACAGATGAGATCTGCCACACAAACAGTCCAAAAGGAAGGCAAAGTGGAGTGGGTCATCACACTGTACAATGAACATGTAGTTCGCAAACTTGCACATTTGTTGTTTATAAACAACACCATATACAGTGATAGCATCAAGCTGAAAGATTAGCATGTGTTTCTGTGTCTTTATATATGAGAAAAACAAATAAGTGCCACAGGCTGGTTTATTAAATGGAGGAAAAGAATATTACAGATCATCACCAATAAACCTTCAGTTCAATCAATTTTTAACAGACTGTTGTTACGGTCTGTGATCTATAACCTGACACTATTTATTTGCTTATAAATCTAGTTTCCAAGCAGTTTAAGGTCAATACTTTACTGTTTATTATATGGTGTATTTAGAAATGTCTAGCATTGTTTTAATTATATATTAAAATGCTTATATTTTCTTTTTCTTTTTTTTTTGCAAAATATTGTCTTTTCAGATCTGAGGCGACTTCACTAACTGAATGTGATTTGATGATTAGCAATGCCCGACCCATTACATAAACCCAAATTTGTCCTGTAAATAATAAAACAGGGACGTTAAGGCACAGAGATGAATAGCTTATATTCATGTTGTGCACAATACCCGTTTTCTCATGTTTCAGCCGCTTTTAGGGAGAACAGAACTTCTGTGTACTTTTTAAATAATCATTTATACAGCAGCTTTCAACACACATTCCCACTTGGGAGCTACTTGATACAATCACAGCCTCATGCTATTATCCACCCACCAGCTGGGCATTTATTACCTTGAAGTTATCAATTCGACATGTTTCATCATGCAGTGTGTGGTTCAATCGGTCACACAAAGATCAGCAGTACCTTGAAAAATGCTTTATCCACCTATTCTCCTACACAAATTAAAATGTAAATAGGGTTACGTTCAGCAAAAACCGATGTGCCAACTAGTTCACTTAAGGGCTGGGAACTTAATGAATTGTTGTATTGGATTAAAAAAAACAACAACAGGTGTTCAGAAAAGAAAATGAGGGAAAAAAGCTATAGAATCCTGCTTCTTGTGACAGCACAGTCAACAAATCATCAAAAAACACATTTATTTCATGGTCACATTTCATTTTAAAATGACTGTTAGCTGTGTCTTTCATCAAATCACCAAACGATTTAAGCATCCTATGCAGCAGTCTTGACTTCCTATCATAGGTAGTTGTAATTGCATCAAAATTCATGTTCGTGAAATGTATCTAATTTAAATTTAATCAAATTTTATAATTTCTAAATTTTTCAGACAAAGTAGTAATCTTCTTGTTATTCTTTTGTATTATCTTGTGTTTCATATGTCTCTAATTCAAGCCTACAAGCGCTGTCAGTTTTATCGGGGGTTTCGCTGTTGCTGTATTATTCTAAACATCCTACAATAACTCCCAATGAAAGAGTAGAAATCTGGCTCATGCTCAGTTACTAATGATTAGCCTGACGTCTTACAGATCACAAGAAACATTTCAGCGTTTGGCCAGAGCTTGCCCTAGAGTAATTACTCTGTCTAACAAATAGATTTGATTTGCTATTGCACCCATATGCACACACAGTTGCGCACACATACTTGTACACATGTACAGAAAAGTGGCACAGACACACACTTGAACATGCACATGTACACACACACACACACACACACAACTGTGTTGCCGTCAAATAAATGTGGCGGCACTCCTCGGGCCTAATAGTCTGGCTGTAATTAACATTGTCATAGTGATAATAGCCATTTATCCCTGATGCGCACACACACACAGACACACACAGTCCAAACCTCTATCTTGTCTAGGCAGTTCGCCCAGCTGTCATCTCCCTCATCTGTTTTTCTCCCTCCCACCTTTCCTCCCCCTTCCCAACAGTATTTAGACCCCATGATCTTTCTTTTCCTGTTTTCACATTTTCTTTTTTCTGAGCTATTCTCTTACATTCTCCCCTTCTTCCAATTTCCTCTTACACATGTGCACTGTGCTTTTGCTTTTTCTTTTCACTCATCCCATCAACTATCTTACTCCACACAATTCTTCATTTCACATGTTTTATTGTCTTTTATTACCTTAACACAGTCTAACCAAATTACTTATGGATTTATGTTCATGCTGAAGTATAATATAGTCAGTTTACTTGCATGCTATTTTATTTTGGAAGTTACTCAAACTCATGCTTCCCATTTTGTTTTGCTCCCTGATTTCATTGGTTTTCCAGCCAGCTTGCTCACCACCTGTTACTTATTATCTGATCAGTTTTCCCAAAATACAATATATACTTCCTGCTGTTCTAACTTTGGTTGCCAGGTCGTTAATGCTCTGCTTTGTAGTCAACCATTCTTCATTGGTTTAAAGTCTTTTTGTTTTTTTCCCCATATATGTGTGTGGTTCTTACACCTATAAAGAAAGCTATATACTTCTATACTTCTGGAATTGAGTTTAAATTTAAAAAAACAATGTGATAAATGAGGAAGACCGTATTACCTCTTGGGGGAAGCCATAGTTTTAAAGAAAAGAAATGATAGCATTACATCCTGTTGGTTTACCTTTCAAATGCTTTAGCTTTCAGCTGTAAAAGGCTGATGGGATATTGTTGTCACCATGTTGGAAGTGTGAGCTGGGAGGTGATTTGGACACCCAGGCGACGTATGATTTATGTTAGACGCATCTACTAAAAATCCGGGATGTGTTTGAATTTCAGTGGTCACGTTTTCTGAAAATCTTGGAAATGCAATAACTGGAGAACAATGTGATGCAAGGATCTAGACATTCAGAACTTGGATGTGTTTGAATCTCATTAACCATAAGGTCTAGGCTAGAGGTCAAGGTTTACTGAAAATCTTGTTAATCCAATAACTCAAGAAAGAAGTCTCCTAGGATTTTGAATTGCTGCAATGACATTTTGGCAAAGTGGACTGGCCTCTTTGAATTAAGCTGATATAGATATATAGATACATAGATAGGTGTGTGTGTGTGTGCGTGTTAAACTATATATGTATATTGTAACTGATTTGAATTAGTCGAATTAGTGTGAAAATAAAAAAAAGTAGAAATATCCTTAGTATATAATTAAATGTGAGTAAAGAATATTAATATTATCCACGTGTGAAAATTAATTTAAGTAGTTACATGTAAAATACTCCGTAAAGCAATACATACACAGACATGAAAACAAATAGAAATGAGCAAAAAGACATGCACGCACGCACACACACACACACACACACACACGCACACACACAGAATGTCATACCGTTGATGTGTTTAATGGGTCTGTAGTAAATTGCAACTAAGTGCCTTCAACAAATTTTCCTTCAGCAGCTGAGCCTTGACACACAGTGCATGTGTGTAAGCTCATATTGTCATGCTGAAAATACTTGGCTGGTGGCAGGAATGACGTAATAAAGTGGAACAATATTAATGTATATATATATATATATATATATATATATACGTATATATGTATATATATGTATATATACATACGTATATATATATACGTATATAGTATGGGTAGATTTGTAGACACCTTGTCAAACACAGAGCAGAGATGTCAAATACTTTGTCATTTATATATATGTATATATACATATATGTGTGTGTGTATGTACAAACTATAAATGTTTCTAGAAAGAGTATATAAACCAAATTCCAGTGCAGCAAAACAACTTCAAAGAACCTCAATTAATGTACAAACCCTGTCTTGACAATGGCATTGGAGCAGAAATATGTTAAACACTAGTTTTTGCACACATGCACGCCTTTAATGACTTTAATGATTAATTAACGCTGTATATGTATATATGTATTAAACAGTGTACAGGGTTGCATGACCTAAAATTTGTTTTACTAGCCTTCTGCTGTGGGATTTCGGTGTAGACGCACACATGCATGCAATATCAGCTTTCTGCCTTTCGGCTTTCTGAACTCTGGATGCATAAATATGTACAATAGCAAAAAAAAAAAAAAATCTTTTCAGTCTTTCTCTGTTTTCTTTTGTACCACACTTTTTTATATCACAGCAAATATCAAGATGAACAGCGTGGGACTTTTACAGTGACAAATAACAACTGATCATTGATCATGATGGCCTTTGATGATTAAGTGCAACTTCATTGCTCTGACTAAACCAACGCAATTGTTTCTCTGTTGTATTTGTGCAAATACATACACGGAGGAATGAAATTCAATGATTGTATAATGATTGCATAATGACATGGGAATAGGGTCTGGATCAAATAACATTTGTTAATGGGGATATTGAGTACATTCCTGATTAAAACGCCAATTATTCCATTAACTATTCGTCCTTTTAGCTAAATGACTCATATGTCAATAAATGGGATGCCTTTAATGCATTTTTGGGCCATTTGGTTGTTTGCTTTTAGCAAAGCACATGCTTGGTTTGGCCCAAATGTGTCAATATGTGCCTAGCTTTGTAAGTGTGTGCCATGTATTTAATATAGCCAAAGGGCTATAGGCTGATTAAATGACTGCTTTGAATTTAAAACAGTGTCCTGTTGCTTTGGGTATAGAAGAAATTCTATCATGTCTTAGTGTGTTAACATCATTCAGTTTAATGTATTCAAACTCAGAAAGTCATGGATGGCTAGCCCTCATTTGCAATCATGTGACATGATTTTGTTTTTTCATTTTTACAGGTAAAGACACCAAACACAGTGTTTTCTTTATAATGGTAAAATCGTTCCTTCAAAATAAAAGAACAAGTAGACTTGCTGCAGAACCCTTTCTTACTCTTCTAGTAAAATGGACTGTAGTATATGATGCATTTATTTCCCAAAAATAGAAATTTAAATTCTTTAAGGGCAGTAGCAGAAGGAACGGGGTGGGTGAGGGTGGGGGATGGGGGTGGCTTGGACTTATGCCACAGGGTTTGCAAGACTGTGGTTAGAGGTCAAAAAAAGTGCAAACGGATGACAAGAGTTGTATATGTTCCAAAAATGTCCCCCAAATAAGAAACTTGACAATTTAAGAAATGAAGAGAATAGTAGATAGGGTAGATATGTTGTCATTTATATGTGTGTTTTTAAGCACGTGTTAATATCTTTGTGTTAATTGTTTGTCTGTATTTTTATTTTGATGGAAAGAAATTCTGGCATTTTATGTGCGAGTGTGTGTAAAAAGGAGAGAGACGGAAAGAGAGTGGGTGAAGATCAGCATAGGAGAAGTAAAAAAAAGTCAGAAAAAGAAATGCTTACAAACCCATATTGTAAGTTGGAATTGAATTTATACAGAAGAGCAAAATGCTCACATTTTTTACTGTGTCAACTATTTTGCTCTTTGTGTGTGTGTGTGTGTTACTGATGGGTGGTCTCGCTCTAGTTGCTTCACTTGAAGTTGCACATTCTCACACGCATGCATGCATGGCTAAACTTTGCTGAGGAGGGAGACCGTTCCCTAGACTTTATTTTTTTTTGTAACATGCACATACAAACATATTTGTCAGTGCATAGGCTTAAGTGTACACACACACACACACACACACACACACACACACACACACACACAGTCTCTTGCTCCCTCTTGCCAAATATGTGTATATATGTGTACATGAGTGAGACTCTTATGCATAAACAGACACACATACCCATGCACAGGTGTTATCAGGAACCTACATGAACTCACACAAAAACACATTCATTCATACATACAAATACTTGACACATTTACCACCCATACACACACTTGCTCTGAGCTTATCTCAGTGCAGTGTGCAGCGGCTTTTGAAGGCAGTAGGGGAGCCAGTTGTTGACGAGCCACTTAATAATTCCCATGGACAGGCATGAAATTCTTTCCTTTTCTTTCTCTGGCTCTTTTTCTGTCTCCTTTACAGTTGCTCTAATATTCCTCTTCCTGTTATGTTTTATCTGCTAATTTTCACATTCTCTATTTTCTGAAAATTTGTTCTCATTCATTAATTTTTCTGTTTTCTCTATTTTTGCATCTTTTTACTTTTTGTTCTGACAAAATTTCTTTTGAAAAATGTATGGACTATATTTTTGTTGTCAAAAACACATTGTCCATCAGTGCTGTTTCATATTGCAGATAGCATAATGACCAGGTGAGGGTTTTTTTTTTTTCTGTTTGAGGTCTTTCTTCCCCATACACGCTCTGAAACAATACCTTCAATCTCTTTCTGTTTCTGGAGAGAGGAAATCCAATGAGTAAGGCTCTTTTCTTTGCTGACACATTGTTAAGTTTAGTTTGAGTTTGGTGGTATGTAATGGTGACTATATATGTTATGACATGTCCTTATACTCTCCAAAAGAATGAAAAGCTTTAGCTTTATCCTGCCAATTCTATTTCTTTCAATAGCTTTCATACAGACCAAGAGAAATTTCACAAACCCTTATCACTCCAGTCAGTTTGAGACACTAATAGCAGATGCAGCAGATGCAGCAATAGTTCCCATGTCATAAAAACACATATTCATGAATAGAACAAAGACTATAAGATATTTGCATAATGCAGACCTAACTTGGCACGCCCTCAAACAAAGAATGAGTATTCTCACTTAACTCATAATTGCTGTTTCTGCTAAGCTAAAAATACAGGTGAAAATTCAAACACCTCCACGTACAGTGGAACTGAAGACCCGGTGGATTTGTTTCATTTATGATGGCAATAGGAAAACCCTTACAATTAGCATATTGCACAGCCAGTGAGACTAAAATTAGCATGAGATTTAATTGTATAGATACAGGCCAGAGGTTTGTCAAAATGTTAATGCTCAGGAAAAATTAAACTCAGGTCAGTTTGATACTGTATGTAACAAAGTATTAAATCATTTCAAAAACCTTGAAATTTGAAAGTCTCTAGTAAAATATAGTTAAATAAAAAGTAAAGCACTTTTCTTTCTCTGAAATTACATAATGCTTTATAAGGTATTAACTACCTAAAATACCCATTAAAATGTCTGTTTGGAAAGACTGGGCGTCAGCCATAGTTCTGACCAACTTGTGCCAGATTTCCCGTGACTTCTTATTTCCCAAGATGTCAACTTCTTAACTATCCTAGTAAGGTAAACTTTAAAAACATCAAATATTTTTGCAGGATAATGTGAATAACTGGCTTTATTTCTATACAATAGCTGGATATTCGTCTTGCACACCCTAGAAGATGCACGCACACATAATTGTGACTGTGCCAAATCAAATAACTGTATCATAGCCTTGCTCTAAGTTTAACTGTTTATATAGATATCTGTTAGATATAAATGTAGTATTTATGGCACTACTGTGGTGAGTGCCTCAGGATACTGCACACATTTTATCATACATATATAGACATACAGAAAAACAGACACATTATCTACTGTTCTGGTTATTTTATAAAGACAATCTGCTGCTTCTTCCACCTCAGGGCAGATAAAGAATATTATTGCTGGTTACCTGTGCGTAAACAGTGTTTTTATTAAATGGGATTGTGTGTGGATCAGAAGTCCTATTTGTGTGTGTGTGTGTGTGTTTGTGTGTTTGTGACATCTTATTCTACTTATTTAGTTGCACTTATTTTCGATACAGTACACAGAATTTGCCTCTGAGCTTGAAACTGTTTCTGGGTAATGTTCCTTTATAGTGAATAAAATGGCCTAAACTAAATATCAGAGATTTATTCTCTGTTTCTTCTTCATCTTCTCTGCTGGCATCATGTATATTGAGCTTAATTCCACTGGTGTCAAATTACAGACACATATACATACTTCCCATCCAGACACAGGGGCACAGAACAGTACTCTGTAATCAGGCTCGTATGTGTGTGTGTGTGTGTTGGCGGTGATAAATGCCCCCTTGGAAACTCAATGCCAAATAATCAAGATTGACACTGGCACACAGTGTTCTGAGGTGTGCATGTATGCTGGTTTGTTTGTACTATTTTTGTTCAAAGGATTTAATCAAATGTAATCAAGCTGATTACAATAATCACAAGGTTTATAATCACCTTTTCTCCTCTCTCTCTCTTCCTTTAAAAACTCTCCATCGTCTCCACACAGTGGTTCTTCCTCTTTCTCCTCCTGCATCTTTCACCATAATCAGTAAAGTCTTACTTTTCATGTACTTTGAATATAGCATGTCAAAGTTTGGGTGGGAGTTTAGTCTGAAGCTCTGATAATGCCTGGTAGCTTATTATTAACACCGGCATAAATTTCAGGTTTCCCCAGCATATCATCTCAGTTGTCTAATTGAAAAACAGTGCTGCGCTGGGTCTTATACTGTATATTAAAAGTAAATAAAAATAATATGGAAACACATGCACACATGTTAAATCCACACAGAAAGCCCCAGAGTCGAACCTTGGAGCTTCTTGCTGAGGGCAGTGCTAGCTCTTTCATCTCAAGTTTCAACAAAATTATTTGAGAAAAATGACATTTGACTTAATTTAAAATGTCGAATGATTTAATATATATATATGTATATGTGTGTATATATATATATATATATATATATATATATATATATATGTATATGTATATATGTATATGTGTATATATGTATATGTATGTATATGTATATGTATATATGTATATATATTAGTATTTAATCTAAATAGTATACTGTTTTGAGTTTTATTCCTGTATGTACCAACCACCAACTATTTCGAGCGACATGAACTTCAGGGCTCATGAAATTTTTTTCCTTCCCTCTACAGGACACAGAGATTGTGAATACAGCCATTCTAACCGGTCGACATGTTGCAGTGCCAATCAAAGTGGTTACTGTGGAAAGCGATGGGCAGGTGAGGGAGGTGGACGACTCCATCACCTGCAGCTCAACAGATGTGGATGTGGTTAAGGTAAGCATTCAAAATAAGCACAGTGGAATGCTCATGTGTACATTATAGAAATAGTTTGATGTAATAAACTTCACAAAAGGTGACAACCTAAAATACCAATGCATTTTAAGACACAAGGAACCAAGAATTTGTGTATTTGCGTGATATGGAATTGAACAAACACACATCTTGCTGCGTAAACTCTAGTTTACCCATATACTCATATAAAACAGATAATAAACTAGGAAAAAATCAAACTGTGAGGAGATAGATCTCTTTGCATGAATTATCTCCAATCTATCTTCAATTATGACTGTAATCCAAAGTCTTTGAGGACTCGCGTTGTTCCTTTATAAAAGAGCACTAGTGTGTTCAGGCTTTACTTTCTTAAATCTTGTTTGATTGAATGGCAGTGATCAGATGCTGATATGGGATTCTTGCACTTATCTGCCCAAAATATTTTTTGGGTTTAAAGGACAGTTTAATCATAAAAGGGAGCCGGCTAAACAGATATGAGTTTCCTAGTTAAGCTGCAATTACTAAACTATGGTTACACGTAAGCCGTATCGCAGGGATAAATGGTTTCGTATGGGTTTCCATTTTTTCGCCTTCCAGACATCAGGAAAAAGGGTTTGCTTGCAGGTCGCATACATATAAGTATTCCAGACCTTCACATCTGTTGATTAAAAATTGCCAGGCGGAACATTCTTATAAATAAGGTTTCCCTTCAGATTTGGTGTTATTTACCAAAGCACAATGTAAAAAAAAAAAAGAAAGAAAAAACAAACACACCCATAGTTACTTGTTGGAATATTTCTTCTTTGCTGTTTCTGCATTGCTTCGATCTGAACTGTCCTACTTTCAATGGAATAATTAGATTTGTTTAAAACCACTCATTGAATATAATGCATTAGAATCACAATACTTTATTGATCCCTAAGGAAATTATGATGCATCTTGTATAATTACATGTCTATCTTTTGTATGTGCACAAGGATTAAAAAAATGCCCTGACTCATTGAGGATATAGCATAAGGATATCTTGAACACACGTAACACAGTATGACTAACACCCAATTCACTTACTGCTTTCAATATTCATAAGGCAACTAAAACTTTGATTAAATTACTATAATTTTCTTTAAAGAAATTTAGGCGGTTCTATAAGCACAAAAAACTATTTTTATATTATATAGATTTTGTATTCAGTTTCAATTAAGTTCAGTTTTATTCATATAGCACCAAGTCACAACAACAGTGACCTTGGGTGGCTTTATATTGTAAGGTAAAGACCCTACAGTTTCTGTCACACGTATCATGCTTTTTCTTGACTCTGTAATAATTTAATACTTTCTGAGTAATGCCTTCCACAACAGGGTACAGGTAATCTGGAGCAGCTGTTAGAATGATAATGAATGGTATGACCAGTGTCTGTCTATGGCAATCTTAAGCTGAATCACGTTCCGTTACACTTGGAATTGAACCTGGGATGGAAGAGCCAGCTTAAGCCTTAAGTGGCTTTTCCATACAAGCTGGATACACAACCACCACACTAATTAATAAACAAGTATTTCATTACAAAAACAAGCCAGTACCAGGGAATAAGGATTGATTCCTCTGGCACTACACTCCCTGTGCCCTCGGGGCCTAAAATGAAACACATCCTCACTGTGACAGTTTCAATATGAAGCCAATTTCCTGGTACAAGCCGACAGGAGTGGTGCTGTTTAACTACAATCAATAACAACACAGGGAAAATGGAAAGTACTCATTCAAATAGATGTAATGTTAGTGTTTTGCTATATGTGTGTGGTGGGTAGGTATACCACATCTAGATGTTTACAGACAACCGTATAGTACAAGCACAAATAAATATTTAAACAGCTATTACTGCAAAAGAAACACAGCTCTGTGTTTAAAAACAACAGACTGCTGTCCTACCTTGGTGTAGTTTCAGCTGGGGTCAAAGGGTTATCACTACAGCTTGACCACAGAAGGTCAAGCTTCAAGGTCAAAATTAGTTTAATAATACTGTAAGTAACCATTTTACAAGGTCTTATTACAGGGCTTACTAGGACCAGCTAAGTCATAAACCAGCATCTAACCACACATGAAAATACAATATTTCATTTTTATACTCCTACTTTGGTGTGAATAACACTATCTACATAACGGCAGGTAGGGACTGTTACCTTTGAACAGAACTGTGTTAGTTGTTTATGTTTCCTGTAAACAAACAGCAAACCAGAGGCTCATCTGTCCCACTGTCAGAGAGAAATAAAGAATGTTTCAGAAAATGTTGATCGTCAGGGCATTTCTCACCCACATTCAATGGAACCTTCAAAATTAGACAGTTTTCTCTATCATTTATGATTTATCTTGAAATAAAGCCGATGGCCATGGCAGCTTTTGAAATGGGGCACAGTGCATTAGCAATTGAAGCAATGCTCGTCATAGCACTCTGGGAGTTGCCGCACACATACTGTATGATACACACTTCTGGTGAAGCTTTTAAAATTCTTTTATAGGTTTGAAGCTTCTGCAGTAATAAATGTCAGTGTAGCACTACATCAAATTTCTCCACTTTAACTTTATTCTTGATTTAGAAGAATAAAGTATAAATTCTTAAGGGAGAAAATGTTTCTGTGGTTGTTGTTTTTTTTGTCTTAGTTGGAGGCAATAAGCTCAGAAAGATTAGATTTCCATTTGGTTTTACATCAGATTCTATTAACTTACCTTTTTGTGTAATTACTTATTGTAGATAAATGTTTGCAGGGGGAATTGCACAGCACCCTTTACTGATTACCTGAATATATGGAAATGAATGTATGGGAATTACTTGGTGAACATATTCCTGGCTGCAGTGTAATGCTGTTTCCTTGAATTTAATGCATTTATCTTTAATAACAATAATAAAAAAACCTGTGATGTACTACCTCAATAGTTTCCCTCCTCTTCAACCCTCCTTTTCCTTTCCTGCATTCTCTTTCAGTGTAAACTATCTTGTTAAGGTATCTTCAGATGCCGTCACTTGTGATGTGTGTACGTGTATGAGCTGCTGTTGTTGATACAGCAGTATCTGTAGGTCGGTGGTGTCAAAGCTAGTAGGGGACAAATAGGGGACAAGCGCACACATACACACAAATTAGTACCATTATCCTGACCTCACGCAAAGCAAGGAGGGGAAAGGAGGAAAGATGGGATGCAGAGTGGTGAGAAGATGACAAATGGATCAATGAGGAGAGGAAAGGAGAGTAGAGAAGGAACATGAATGTAGAGACCGCACAAAAGGAAAGATGTTAGTAATGCAGAGGAAAGGAGAGAAGAAAATGATAGCAATGAGTGGAAAAAGAAAGAGGTTTACTGATTTAAAACTTAAAAATGCAGAAACATTTATATCCATAAGAACAACTGACTGCTAAATCAGGATCTGCCAGTTATGTAAGCCAACTAAAAGCTCTAAAACCTGTTCTTTATATGATTAAAGCTCCAGAGATAACATCATGGTGACAGACTAACTTAAAATGAATTTGTTACACTTACATGTTTTGTCTTAGAAAGGATACTAGAATAAAGTAGCCTGTAAGAAAATAAAAGCAAGACACATCCTAATTGTGTATTTAGTACAAGTAGAGAGGCAGAAGCAGAAGAAAACTATCAGACTTCCTTCCTGTATCCTTCCTATACTTCTCCTTGTTTTATATTCAGGTGCAGTGATAGCATTTAAGCTCACCTCCTTAAAAATTGTCCTTCTCTCTCTATTTTAAATTTGATGTGCACATCCATTGACAAGAATAGCTTTATGACCTTCAGAAAACAGTATCTGATTGATGCCTGGTTTCTCTAAACTGTTGAAGGACTTCAACTACAGATTCCACTATACATAAAAAACAGTAACACTTCATGTTTTTCCAGGCTTTACCATAGTGAGGTAATAAAATAAGAAACAATAAGCCAGAGTGCAAAAGAAGACCAAAGTTGCAGATAAACATTAGGCAATTTGTGGAACAATTTTATATCGAGGTATTAAGTGTCAGAAACCTCAGAACTACCTACTAACTGCAATGTGATGTGATCTACGATCTAAGAGTGAATCTGAAATGACCACTATTTTTGTTTCAAATGTTATATGCAGAAACAGTGTGTCAGAAATATTTTAATGGCCTAGCAAAACTGTACATACAGCACTCTTCCACAGGCTGATGAATATATATATATATATGTATATGTGTGCATACATGTGGGATCACGCAGATACCGTGTCAAAGTGTCCAGCTGGTTCATTAAACAGCACACAGATCAATTCTTAATTTGCTTTGTATCCATACTAATACATGCACCAACACACACACCCTAAATCTCCCTAAAACATGCGTGCAGATATACGCACAAACACTCACACACAAGCACACACTCACTTCAGAGATTTGTCTTCAATCTCCACACGAACTAAATATTGTTCAAACCCACTGAGTTTGTCTGTGAGATTCTTTCTGTGTTGACTGTTTGTGTTTTTTCCCCTTATTTATGTATTTTTGTTTTGTTTTTTATGCAACATGCATATTCGTTCCTCAAATTATAATGTCATATTAAAGGCACATAGGTTGTTGGTGCCTTGGAGCACTGTTCACGTTAATAGTTGATCAAATTAAACCTGTACACTGAAAAATGACACTTTAGTCACTGCAGGTATGGCCGGTGTTCCAGATTAACTGGTGTTTGATTGATTAGTGATGGTGAAAACAATGTGTTGTAGGAGTAGCTTTGCAGAAGTTGCTACTGACAGATGGGGAAATCAACATTGTGAATGTTTCATCTTTAAAATGCATTTCTTTGTTTCTTTTTTTTAAACATGACAAAACTGTTATTGCATTGATCAAAAACAAAAAAATCCAGAAAGTATTCACAGTGCTTCAATTGTTCCACATTTCGTCATTTTACAGCCTTATTTCAAAACGGATTACCATATAGCCACTCTGCCACTCATGCCTGCTGGGTTGTCCTTCTGCAAGGTTCTCCTCTCATTACAGAGCAATGCTGGAGCTCTGTCAGAGTGATAATCAGGTTCTTGATCACCTCCCTGACTAAGGCCCTTCTACCCCAGTTGCTTAGATTGGTCGGGCAGCAAGCTGCAGGAAGAGTCCTCATGATTCCAAACTTCTTCCATTTATGAATGACAGAGGTCACTCTGCTAACTGGGACCTTGAGTTTTTTCTGTACCCTTCCCCAGATCTGAGCCTTGATACAATTCTGCTTTAAAGGTCTGCAGACAATTCTGTGTCTGGCTCATGTTCGTGGCTTTGTATATGCTCAAAAATGCACAGTTAACTTACGAACCTGATATAATCATGTCCAATCATGTCAATGTACTAGAGGTGAACTCCAGTCCAGATGTAGAAACATTTGAGAGCTGATCTGTGGAAACAGGATGCCCGTGAGCTTAATTTTGGTTGTCATGGCAAAGGCTGTGAATACTTGTCATATTTATATTTTCTATTCATTTTTCAAGAATGTCAAGCAAATGTTTTTAGGTGAAAAATGAATGTAATCTCTTTTGGAATAACATGACAAAATGTGGAACGAGTGAAGTGCTGAATACTTTGTAGATGCACTGCAGATGACTGAGATGACGCCTGTTTATAATTTCACCAAAGTTAATAAACTCTATGGCAAATCTTCTTGTTCCCATTATTATTCTTCCCACACATTTATATATGATTTGCAGATTGTCAGCCTTACAGCCCAAGCACACACTTTATATTATTTGCACTTAGATGAAATAGATGCTAGTCAGCCCATGCTACACTGTAGGGGAAGTGTGGACGTGCTACACTGTTGACAATATATTAGAAACTTCTGCAAATGTTTTATATCCTGATCCTTTAAAAATACACTCTAAAATAATTAAATATATCACCATGTGTTTGTTTTCAGTTTACTACATTTATAATGTTATTTTAGTGCTAATAGTTTAAGCTGGGGTATTCTTTAAGTGGTAGAAAAGTAAGATTATATAAATAGAGTTTATTATATTAAAATTAGAATAAAATGCTAAAAGGTGAATTGCCAGGTGCTGTTGAACATAGGCAGTATAAAAGATGGTTGTAGCTACAATGACATCATCTGTTGGTTTGTCCCATTTTGAAGCCTTGAGATCAGTGTTCCTGCATTACCATCTTGGTTGCAAGAAACCAAATGTGACGAGAAAGAGTGGGCCAGACTGTGAAATTGGTTGATCACTGGCTGACCACTTGTGACTGACAAGTCAGTGAGCAACGAGCAATGCAAAATACCACACCCAGTCCTCCTTTTTGAAGGAAGGATATTCAAAACAGATTTGATTTTCCTTTTTCAATGTGAACCAAAAACATTAAGTAAGATTTTGAACTCAACAGAAAAGTGTTTACAGGGGTCCTAAAGGAGTCTGTTTTCCCAAACACTTAGGACCACACTGGCTTCAGTTTTCTTACCAGGAGACTATCTCAATGTTTTAATAATAATAATGGATTGGATTTATATAGCGCTTTTCAAGGCACCCAAAGCGCTTTACAATGCCACTATTCATTCACTCTTGCATTCACACACTGGTAGAGGCAAGCCACTGTAGCCACAGCTGCCCTGGGGCAGACTGACAGAAGCGAGGTTGCCATATCGCCAACACCAGTAGGCAGTAGGGTAAAGTGTCTTGCCCAAGGACACAACGACCAGGACAGAGAGCCCGGGGATCGAACCGGCGACCTTCCGGTTACAGATGCGCTTCCCAACCCCCCTGAGCCACGGTCGTTTTACACTGCTGTTAATAGATAACTGTAAAGTTACCAGTGATGGGAATAACGGCGTTACTTTTTTCAGTAACGAGTAATCTAACTAGTTACTATTCCTATCGTTACAACGCCGTTACCATTACTAACAAGAAGACACGGTGCGGTCGCGTTACTATTTTTCAACAAACAGACGGTTGAAGCTGTGTTCAGCTTACCGCACTTTATATCAGTTGCACGGAAGTAGCTGACTACATAAGTAATCTGGGCGCTACAGCTTTAAGCAGCTGCGAGCGCTTCCACAGGCGGCTATCACTTTCTGGTAGACGTTAAACCCAATGAGACCATTGTAAGAAGTAGGAAGTAGAAATATTAGTGTTAAAAGGTTAAAGGTACCTGAAAACTCAACTTGCAAAATTTTTGTACTTCATCACTTCCCACCTCTGTCTCTCAGTCTAGGAAAAAGTGGAATGATAATATTCCATGGACAAGAGAGACTTGTCTGTTAGGTGTCTGTCATCACATTTAGCACTCTGTTATCAATCGTTTTTCTCCCCATGCAGTGTATTCACTGTTTGCTGGCACTATTAATCAAACCTGTGAAATTATACACACAGAATTTCAACAAAGCACAGTTTCTATTAAGGATTTATTGCATAGCAAAGCAATACTTCTTCATAAGAAATAATAGATTTTTAATATCGTACTTCTGTTAAAAACATCACATATTGTTAAAAAATGTAATTTTGTTTTGTGACTACTTTTATAAAATCATCCTGAATATATTAAACTGATAATGAATCTGTCATGGCATTTTCTTAATTGCATAATGATAGCGAGGTTGTGTCTGAAGAATACTTCAGCTAAAATTTAGTCATAATGAAGGCAGGTGCAGATGTGTCACTGGCTGATACCCTAGCATCAACTCAATTTGAGTGCAGATAAAGTGCATGCTTTGGTTTTAGGGTTGAGAATCCTCAAATCACATTAAACAAATGGGAAGAATAATAATGGCAATAGAAACTTTTGCCAAACTTTTTTTTTTTAATTTGGTGGGATTATGAATAAGCATCAGTGCAGTTACCTATACTGTATTTTAGCAGTCTTATACTTAATTTATGATAGTGTGCTTATGTCTTTATGCATATATATTTGCCTATTTGGAAGCCTATGGAGAAAGATTGTTAACCAAATGTGTGCAAATGTGCTGCCATACAGTCTTCAAAGATCCCAACTAAACATTGCATGATGTATGGTGGTGGTCAAACATTGACTGGTTGACAAGTGGGCCTGAACAGAAAAGGGAGCGGCAGTGGAGTTCATCAGGAATGGGTGAAGTGTCAAAAAACAAAAAACATCAAACTAATTATAACAATAATTACAGTCTGAAAATTATAGTGGGTGGCTGTACATTTTTAATTGCTTATAACTTCACCCTTCTCCACAGCTGTCTGATGGACCAACAGCAGCACAAATAATTGTAATCCACAGACCAGTTGTAGCATGTTTTGACATTGCCCCATCTGACAACAGATGTTCTGTGCACAGAGGCAGGCAGTCCATAGCTACCCACATACTGCCAATGTGCTACCACCATTTAAGCATAATTTCCCCACCATGCATGGAATAATCTAAATTTGAAAGCTCTTTTATTTCATAAACAGAAATCTGTTGTGCTATGTTTAAAATGTATTTTTTAAGATGAAATAGTCACAGTGTTTATATCCTGGTCACTAGTGGCTCCTGAAAGGTTCTCCTACAACACATTGCCCTCACCAATTAATCTAACACCACTAATCTGGTGCACCACTGTTTTCTGTTGCCTATGTATAAAAACACCTTTTTACACTTTTTTAAACATATATAATCAATGTTAGCACTAGGCAATTAATGATATATATATATAACACCCAGCACGCCCCTGCGGGCGGTTTATCCTTCAAGCTCGGGTCCTCTACCAGAGGCCTGGGTGCTTGAGGGTCCTGCGCAGTATCTTAGCTGTTCCCAGGACTGCGCTCTTCTGGACAGAGATCTCTGAAGTTATTCCCGGGATCTGCTGGAACCACTCGCCTAGCTTGGGAGTCACCGCACCTAGTGCTCCGATTACCACGGGGACCACCGATACCTTCACCCTCCACATCCTCTCGAGCTCTTCTCTGAGCCCTTGGTATTTCTCCAGCTTCTCGTCTTCCTTCTTCCTGATATTGCTGTCATTTGGAACCGCTACATCGATCACTACGGCCATCTTCTTCTGTTTGTCTACCACCATAGTGGTGGTAGACAAACCACCATAGTGGTGGTTTGGTTAGCCACCATCATTTTGTCCGTCTGTATCTGGAAGTCCCACAGGATCTTAGCTCGGTCATTCTCCACCACCCTTGGGGGCGTCTCCCATTTTGACCTCGGGACTTCCAGGTTATACTTGGCACAGATGTTCCTGTACACTATGCCGGCCACTTGGTTATGGTGTTCCATGTATGCCTTGCCTGCTAGCATCTTGCACCCTGCTGTTATGTGCTGGATTGTCTATGGGGCATCTTTACACAGCCTGCACCTGGGGTCTTGCCTGGTGTGATAGACCGCAGCCTCTATGGATCTTGTACTCAGAGCTTGTTCTTGTGCTGCCATGATTAGTGCCTCTGTGCTGTCTTTCAGTCCAGCTTTGTCCAGCCACTGGTAGGATTTCTGGATATCAGCCACCTCCTCTATCTGCTGGTGGTACATACCATGCAGAGGCCTTTCCTTCCATGATGGTTCCTCGTCTCCCTCCTCTTTCTGCTGCCTGAGGTATGTATATATATATATATATATATATATATATATATATATATATATATATATATGGTGTATTTATATATATATATAAATACACCAGTTAGATATTTTATGATATTTTACACCAGAGTTACCTCAAATGCTGTGGGTGGCATTCATCTGTAGGAGCTGTAGCCTGTCAGTCCACTATTTACTTAATGCCAAAAATTCTGAGTTGAGGATATCCTGAACTTTTTTCTTTGTAAGTCCTGCGCTTTTTGCTAGTGTTGCCTGCCATTAGCCGGTACATCTGAAACCTTTTTTTTTTTTTTTTTTGCAATAGACTAAGCTGCTAACTTGGTCAAAGGCTCTAAATGCTTCAGTAGCCATTGACATTTTGCCATCACTGGCATGAAAAGAAAACCAGAATGAGGCATTCAAGGAGACAGTCAGAATAAAATCTTTCAGCAATAGGATTGTGACAATAACATCAGGAGATCGTAGATACTGAACTATACAAATCAGACAAAATGTAACTAATAAATAGTAACTTGATAAACTGGACATCTATATGTTATTTATTTATGCCCATGTTCATCGAGGGTCTGTGTACATAATTGAACTGAGTAAATACAACAAATTTTTAGTGCTTTCACAGAGTTACAGGTTTAAATTTCTGCAAAAAAAGAAAAGAAAAGAAAAATATGTTTACGAATAAATCAGACCTGGACTGTTTGAATCTGCTGGATGTATATAAATTTCAATTATCTTATAGATCGTTTTAATCTCATCAGTGGATATAATTAAAGAATGATCACAGTCACTTGAGGCTATTGTGTTATTATTGCATTTCAAGCTGGTAATCTGGTAATTCTGTGTTAAGTAAAGAGGTTCTGCCAAGAGCTTGAGAAAAAAACAATAATTAGTGTCAATAAAGGTATCATATTAGTCGTAGTTAATGGTTTAAAATGACCAAACAAATTAAGTAAATCAGATTTGCCTTTATTAAATCATTAGCCGCTCGTCACTACCAGCTAACCACTTCATATCTATAACACTCCATCAAACCCCTTTTGCTATAAGCAACAAAATGTAAATGACATATAACAACATGTTTGAAGAAATGAGGTGTGTGTGTGAGTGTGTGTGTGTGTGTGTGTGTGTGTGTGTGTGAGAGAGAGAGACCAAAAACAGGAGATAAAAGAGGGAGAAAAGAGGGCTTCAATCTAGATGCCCTTGGTCATTTGAGAGCCTAGAAAGGAAATGAAAGGTAAAGTGGATTAAAGGCAGAGGTCACACGCACACGCACATGCACACAAACACACACACATGCACGCACACACACACACACAAACACACACATGCATAGACACACACACACACTATAATCTAAACTCACATTTTCCATTTAGCAGTAACAGGCTTAGGAAATAGCCAGTGATTTGAAGTGCACAACATCAGACCAAACCATTAGCAACACTCAAAGACATATATCTGTGGGAGTTGCGACCTTGAGGGGGTCTAAAACTATTTTTAAACCTCCAGAGATTCAGTTCGTACAGAGCAGAAAGAGATTTTCGTGTTAAATCAGCAAAGCTATGAATGCTTCCCAGCGCCCCACGCCAACACCCCCACATAAAATGTTCAATAGATTGTCTGGTGACAAAACTTTCAGGGAGTGAAAACTGGTTCAATTAAGGGTTTATATTACATATAATGCCTTATGAGGTATATTCATTTTTATGATCATCAGAATGGACTTCAGTTTTGAATTTAATCACAGTAATATATTTATAACTCAGTGGGTCATCTAGAGAAAGTCAGACACTTTTTACCTGATTATAACTTTTACAGTATATATTAGGGTATAAACGTGTATTGCAAATACCACAATTGTAAGTTGGTGTATGTATTTTTTTTTATATTACATAATATGAACGCCCCAAAAATGATAAATATACTAAATATTAATAATACCCATCCATCCATCCATCTGTCTTCTGACACTTGTCACTCTGGGTCGTGGGGGCAGCAGTCTCAGCAGATATGGCCAGACCTCCTTCTCCTGGCTCACCTCCTCTAACTCCTCTGTGGGGGACACTAACGTCATCACTACTGATACCTCACCAGTCCGTCTGTTACGCTCCTGCCTTACTCTCCCCTCACTCGTCAACAAAACCCTGACATACTTACACTCCACTAGGCAGCAACTCTTTCCCAACCCAGACGGACACCTCACCCTTTTTTATATTATTGTAAATAACATTCATGGGAATTACTGCATCTGCATTAGTATAATACTACAGTTTTAGCTCTTAGATGACATGGGGTAGGTATATTCACAGGTTAGTTTATTTATAAATGTAATTATAACAGACTAGTCTGACATTAACTATCATTAGCTAATAATAATATCATTAGCACAAATAAACAAATATGAAAACTATTAAGGATAATAATGAATAAATTACTTGTCATTGTCATCGCTATAACCAGGGGAGGGACAGTAACATGCAGATGTCTACATTGTTTGTGCAGGTGTTCGGTTGTGTATTTGTGCAGTAGAGGGTGAATTATGGCTGAGCTGTTATACTGTGCCCCATGTCACACATATCCTCTCACCTCCATAAAATATACTGACCTTAATCAATAACTAATTAGCTGCTAATTACCATGCTAAAGTACACAGCACCAATTGCATGAACACACAAACATCCACTTATTGAGAAGTTAAGTAGGGTGGTGCCTACTTACACAAGGTCCCACCAGCCTTGTGTTAAACACAGTTTCTCAGCACAGCCACATATATTGACCACAGTAGAACACTATTTGTCTACCAAATACTGAATAAAATAAGACAAAAACAATTTAAATAAAACCTTGTATCGATCCACTAATCCTTTAAAGTTCTCTTTAGTGTTTTTCAGTATATAGTGATTGTTTGCACTTGTGCACTGCCCATAAAGTGCTCAAACATACCCACTTCCCCACCAGCCTCTCACTCTCACCCTGACATATTGGCAGCAGTTACCGTACCTCCATTTTGTGTTCCCTCAGGAAGCCATGTTATTTCCTGCTGGTCCATTAGCGCCCCATCACTGCAACACATGAACAGTTCAGATAGGACGAGGCCGCTGCTGTAGCTGTCCATGCGAGTTTCAGTCTGTGATGCCCTGTGCTTGACCCGTCTTAGCAATGACAAAGTGTTATTGGTAAAGACGATGAGTAGCAACTACGTGCAGCTGTGTGTGTGTGTGTGTGTGGGGGGGGGGGGTGAGGACATACTGATTCATTTGTTCTCTGATGTTGCAATTGCATGCTCAAATAAGGATAGGGCTGGATTCATGATTATTTGTAATATTTTCATTTTCATTGGATTACTCAAGTAATAACCCTATCATAGAGATCTACTCCAAGGTAAAGTCCTGACGTCTAGTCTACAAAAAGCAAAAGCTATCCTTAAAAAAATAAAAAACATAAAATGGCCAACCTCTCCTCATAGGTGGTCTCCTTGGGAAGTCCTGGAGGATTTCAGCATGGTTGTGATTTCTTTTCCTTCTGCCCAGAAGCAGACAAGGACTGATGGGAAATAAAGGTGCCATTGAACTTTGCAGTTGCAGTATTTTTCAAAGAGAACCTATTTTCCTACGTATTGGTACAAACAACAAGTGGATGCATTATAAAGTAATTTGATTGTAATGCTTTTGTACCGCTTATAATCGTCAATCGTACAAAGAAAGCAATGCCTTCCTCTGACACACGTGTCATCACATTTGTTTATTCTTGTGCTCTCACACATAAAGCGACAAAAGAACTGCACAAAGTGTTAGTAAATGTGACAGGTGAGAGTGAAAGAAAGAGGGTGCAAGATGATGAAAAACAGTGAAAGGGCAAAAAAGTAATGCGGCCTTGTCAAAATATAATACTAGGAAAAAGGCAGAGACGCTATGTGAAGAATAATGATTGTTTACATGCTTAAACTAAAATATAATATGAGCTGAAATTCATTTCAAAATGCTTTGTTTATGGCTCTTGGTCAATAAATCATCACAACTTAAGTTTAGAAACAAGAAATCTTCTTAATAAAACTTGTCTTTGTTTCTCCACACCGTCCAGTGAAACGAAATTTCATTATGATGTTGTCTTTGTTTTGTTTTTTTGTTTTTCCCACAACCTTGTCGTCCAACCCCTCCTGGGGCATCCTGAGCCTGCCTCATGCTGGTCAGGATATATAATCTCTCGAGTGGATTCTTCATCTCCCCGGGGTCTCCCTGGGGTCAAATATGACCTGATCAGATGTTTTAACATTTTTTTATCACTATTTCTTCATTCTGTGATTTCTTTTAGCATTCGCCTTTGCCATGAATACTCACTCCTTTCACTTGCATCTTATTTAAAAACTAAGAAATATACATAAATGCAAGGAAAAAAGTGGGTGTAATAAAGGTGAGAAGAACTGTTTAAATCTGACATTGCTTTCTGTATTAATATCAACACATAGCAGCTGGATTACACCTCAAGTTGTTAAAAAGCTATGAGAGAGGCCAGGCTTCTGGTCTGTTCAGCATTGCACCACTAATATTTACATCCATTTCAGATTCATTCACTAAATGTTATTAAACCATGTGGTGTAAAATTGAGAGCAAAAGCTGGCACAGTACAAGCAGGTAATCACCAGCATGATTAGTGTCATGTTGTCCAAATAAGCTGGAAACAGTTCACTAGCAAGTTCCTCCCAACCTGTTCTGGGATAACAGCCTCTGGGATGAACCCAGATAAAATTCGGTTCAAAAAAAGCCGACACAAATTAAAATTTGGTCAGTTTTCTTTTGAACATCATCATCTTTAACATGTCCAGACAGATTCCAGTGCAGCTGCCATTTTTATATGACTGCAAGCCATGTTATGACCACACTGAATGTGCACCTGTGATTTTATCCACATGAATGTCATATTAGCTACTTATTCAAACTGATATGACATTCATGTGGAGAATCACTATTTGTTGACCAGACCCCTCTCTTAACCCCATCCCTCCATCCCCACCCCACTGATTGTTTCCTGTGAATTTGTGGGGCTAGACCAGGGGTAGGCAACTCCAGGCCTCGAGTGCCAGTGTCCTACAGGTTTTAGATGTGTCCTTGATCCAACACAGATGATTTAAATGGCTAAATTACCTCCTCAACATGTCTTGAAGTTCTCCAGAAGCCTGGTAAAGAACTAATCATTTGATTCAGGTGTGTTGACCCTGGGTAATATCTAAAACCTGCAGGACACCGGCACTCGAGGCCTGGAGTTCCCTACCCTTGGTCTAGACTAGAGATGGACTGATCGGATATTACGTATCGGTATCGGTCCGATACTGACCTAAATTACTGGATCGGATATCGGAGAGAAATTAAAAAATGTAATCCGATCCATTAAATATTACAAAAGCACTTCACAAAACTTGCGACATGGCGTAACTCATCTCTTAACCTTAGCAAGTTGGAGCAGTATGCCTCACGTGATAGAGTGGCTGTGGCGTGCGAGACCTGTCGGAGGTCTGGTTGAGCATTTGGAGCCTCGCTACTAAACTGGAATTTTATCTCCGAGAAAGTTATCCCAGAGAGAAGTAAAGCAAGTGTGTAAGTTCATCTCTGAATGTTTGTAAAGCGGCTTTTCTGTCGCAACTCCCGTCTCAATTGTTTGTTTATCGCCCACTTTGCACCAGAAAGAGGAAACCAGCGGCTGAACAACAGTAGCACGTTTAAGCTTGATAAGCTGTTGTTAGCATTTATTTAATATTACTTTCTACACCAGGATCCTTTTCTACGTAGCTGACGGCTGATAACTGTACAGGGGCGGATCTAGCAAAGTTTCGCCAGGGGGCCAGGTAGGGCATTAACAGGGAAAAGGGGGGTTCAAAGAAATACTTTTCTTTCTTATTCGCATTTAAAATGTCTAGCTTTTAATAAATAATTATCCGAATCTTACACACAAAGTTTTAATCTGATGTAAAATGTATAGAAGTCCATTACTGTATATAGTAACTATTAAGTCTAATATATACCATGGTAAGATATAGTACGGAGCGGAGGGTGGGGGGTGGTTCCTTTTTTTTTCTTTGCTGGGAGTTTGCAACCCTATTAGTTAAGTTGTTTAATATTTCTAAGTACTCTTTAAAATACCAGAATAGGGAGGATGGAGTAGGTTTAAGTTTATTAGATTGATCAGTATTGCTGAACTATGAAGTATTTTGGGTGCAGTGTATTTTTTGCATACAGGTATAACAGAATAGCTTTAGTTTTGTTTTTTAAAATTGAAGTATGAACTTATACAAAATGCAGCAAGATATTAAAAAACAGTTTTATTGATTAAAAAATAAATACACTATATGGCATTCATATCGATATTGGCAGATATCCAAATTTATGATATTGGTATCGGTATCTGACACAAAAAAAGTGGTATCATGCCATCTCTAGTCTAGACTGTCAATGAGGATTCTGCTGTACCATCCTAATGCATCTGATGGAGGATATTCATTCGAAATGTAAACAAAAGCAAAAAAACAGAAGCAGAAAGACTGGCGACCTGTCCAGGGTATACTCTGCCTCACACCCTACGATAGGTGGGATAAGCTGAAGCTCCCCTGCAACCCTGAATTACATAAGCAGAAGTGAATGGATAGATGAAAGGAAAAATATGGATGAATGGATGATACCTAAGTAAAGCTATCGAAACAAATCCTATCAAGCAAGCGTTTTTTACTTTTCTGTTGATATCATTTAGAACAAGATAAGTGAAAAAATAGTGACTGCCCTTATTAAAGGGTAAACATGTTATTTTTGCTTAACGAATGAGGGAATTCCCTGTTTATGTTCCTCATACCTATTGTTATTTCAGTTATTTGTCTACTAAGATTTCTAACATTTCTTTTTCTCACTGCTAACAAAGCTCTTTATCAAATACAGTATAGAAAATATTTTTTCCTATTAATTAACCTATGTAATTTAATCATTGTTTAATTTAAGGTTAATTAGAATCTATAAAAATACATTCATACATGTAGTATATGGTGGCAAATTTTCTACCTTTCTTTAATTATGATTTTAAAAATAAAGATAAATAAGATTAAATAAACACCTAGCTTAGTCTTCCGTGCACACACAAACACACACCAAGGCCACAATCAGGCCATATGAACAGACATATTCAGGGCAGTGTTGACCTATATCCCTATGCTAATAAGAGTATTAATTCACATGGGGGTCTGCAAACATTCCCGAAGAACAGAAAAAAATAGAAAATGAAAACACCCATATTCAGACAGATATGAAAACCACAAAACACAGAGTGTGACAACCCGCATGTCTTTTTTAAGCTCTTTAATATCTACCAAAAAGATGAAAGTGGGTAAGAAAGTTTTAAAGCAAAAAGACATTTTACTATATAGTACATAAAAGTAGTTTAGTTAAATTGGAGCCTCACAGTGGATGAATGCACAAACAAACTGTAAACATTTAAAAACTGAGGTAATTGTTCTCTACCGGTTTCCTTTACAAATTCCAGTAATTAGATTACAACGTTTGTGTTTATGTGTATTTTCTCAACTTTAATTAGCTTTCTCAATCAGCTGTCTAATATCCAAGCCAAAGCTTAATAATATCGACCTATATGTTAATGGGTGCACTCACCTCATTGTATGCATGCATGGATGTGTAGAAAACAGATCCCCGTGTCTTAATGACAACTATATGATCGATGTGAAGAGGCGATTGGCCTAGTGTGGGTTTTCTAAAGTGATGGACAGGTGGGATGTCTAATCCCATCAGAGAGTTGGTTAGTTTGTCCCTCAGGGCCCGCCTCTGTCTACCGAGTGGGCCCTGATTGGATGATCTGATTCTTAAAGTCAGATGGATTGAATTGCTTGGGGCAGAGAACAATAGAAATGGCTCAAAAAAAGGGGGAGAGTGTGAAACACACAGAGAAAATGATTGCAAGATGAAATCTGAGAGTGAGAGAGATGGATGAACGGGGTTTCAGAGAGAAAATATACATTTGAGAGAGAATAATAAAGAAAATCTTACATAGTAAGAGATAGACAGAAGACAGAGAGAGCACTAACTGTAAATTCAGACAGATTACTTTGCTTGGAGAAAAATGAATATGGATTTAAATAAATGACTTAGCCTGGGGAGAATGCTGGTAAATTGGGGTGAGTGGGTGGTTGAGATTTGGGATTCCTAAGCAGGTTTTTGAGAAAGGAAAAAAGTCAAGTGGAAGAGGGTTATAATAAGCTAGAAGCTCAGTCCATTTCTGTGTATTCATTTATGTTGCACCACAAACTAGAAAAAAACCCATATCTTTTTCTGTTGCAGGGTTCAAGTTTCCAAAATACTTGATTATAACCCAAAAAAAGCAGCTTTGGAGTTTGTAGGATGCCAGAAAAGGTATACCTTACAGCAGGTCATTAAAACCTGTAATTATCCCTCCAGACCTGTGCTCTAGACCTTATCATTTCAGTTCATTTTTTGAATTAAGTCTATCCAGCTACCCTTTTGAGCTCCAACTTGGAATCAGTTAATATATAAATGACTGCAAAAATGTCTTTCCTATTTAAAAAGCATTTAGAAAATGCGAAATGTATTACATCTGAGTTATGCCATGTTTGAATGTGTCATAGAGCACTAATTGAAATACTTTCAAATTTCAAATTTCAACCCTAGACTTTTGTGACTTTTTTCTCCAAAGACATTTTGGTTTTATATTATAACTCAAAATGACATTTTATGGCTCCTCACCTGATCAATTGTGGAAACTTGTATTTCCTAATCACAATTTTTCACAATTACAGTTTTCAGTAGCAGAAATCAGTCAATTTAACATCTGTTAAAATCCATGTAACACATTAGCAGAAAGTTAGCTTAATCATAGTCATGAATAGATTTGTCATGTCCTTGAGTAATAAAAATAACCCCAAAAAACTTGATGAAGTAAGTGAATGTTTGAATGTAATGAATTAATCAGTTGAGATTCGAACTGAAAACAAACATGCAAAAAAGAATTCAATAAAGAAATAATTTACATAATTAAAAGTCAAATTAATATTTTTTATAACAAAAATGTATTTCAAGGAATTAAGCTTAATGACAAATCTCTAGTGTTAACAGTCAGTAAATGAATGTGATGCAAGAAAAAAAAAGCCACAGGTGCCTCTCAGAGAAGTCCTACCATTTAAAAAATAAATACATTACAAATCAATTATTTCTTTGGGGGATGATGCCAAATCAGCAGCAGGTGATTTGGCAAGTGCACAGTAAGTGAAACTGTTACAAAAGCACGCAGATACATCGAGACATGACCATCAATTAACCCCTATACAAAAGCCAAGATAAAACATGTCATTTTCTTTGAAACAAGTCTGAGGTCTGCAGGTCAGAGGCTCCTGCATGCATAATGTCCCACTTTAACTGCAGGCAGATCATTGTTAGTCAAAGTATGTACGTGTAGTAAGATACATTTTCAGAGAACTAGGTTTTGTGTGCGTGTGTGTGTGTGTCAACATGTTTGTGTCTATCATTCCCATTAAATCGTAAAGATATGAATAGGTTTCAGTCACATCTGCTTCTCAAACTTACTTTGAACAGTTACACTCTGCTTTTGTTTGAACTGCTGCTGAGAACTTAGAAAAGTTTTCAGGAGGTGTCTTTGGAAATTTGTACGGTTTATGTGGTATTGTTTGTGGCATTTGATGAAGGTGAAAATATTTTTTTTCCTGTCCTGTGTTTTCAACATCTCCTAACTGCTGAGCTATACAGTTTACTTTCTGTGAGATATATTTTCTTCAGTTTTGTCTTTGCTCTCTTTTAACGCTCTGCTTTTCAAAAAGAAAACATTCTCACTTTGCTCTTCTTCTCATTCCTACTCTGATTCATCCTGTGCTATCTATGAGTCTTTCCCAGAAACAGAAAGATTAAATCCATTCTTCAGTGTCCTTAAACCTCCAACTCAGCTGTTTACTTGCAAAAACACCAATACACTTGTTCTAAGTCTGTCAAAGGTTTGTATCTTTTTGTGTTTGTGGTCAGCTTTGTGTGTGTGTGTGTGTGTGTGTGTGTGTGTGTGTGTGTGTGTCTGTGCAGGCATCCTTGATATCAGCAGTCTTTTTTAGATGCAACACAAGACTGAATTTAAAAATAAAAAGAACTACTTTCCCCACCTTAAGCTATTAAAAAATAAGAAATGTGCAGACTCTGTGTTGTGTTCATTCAAAAGCAAACTTAAGTGTTTCGACACTGACACATTTTTATAATTCTACCTCTGTACATCACCACAGTGGATTATAAATTAAAAAACAACAACAACAACATGTGATTTAAGTGCAGACTTTCAGCTTTAACTTGGTGGGTCAAAAAATAATTAAGGACTGATAGCCATTTTTAAACATAGAAAACCATTATCAGATGCTCAAAAGTTAATTAACTGACAAGCATTTTCCCGGACAAGTGATGCATGTTCCATTATTATTCTGTGACAAATTAAGCAGATAAAATATATGGAGTTGATCCAAATGTCGAACTTGCATTTCATATAGTTTCATTGAAATTCTCAAGTGAAGTAAAAGTGCAAGTAAAGCAAGCTGCCATTAGATGGAAAAACTAAAATAAGAGTGGTAGGGAACATTTTGGAAATGGACAGTTCAATAATCTGGTGCTATTGAACTGGAGAAGGCCAACACTAAAAGAACTGATAGACCATAGAAGATCATTAAAGTGGATGATCTTTCTAGTTAAGAAATACTCTTTCACAACACTAGCCAAGTCAAGTACACCCATCAGGGTGTAGACATTGTCAAAGGCATCTATGGCTGCTAGTGGAACTGATGTGATGTGACTGCTTATAGAGGTAAGAGGATGAACTTTGAAATCTGCATGGCTATACTCTTTGCCTAGATTTAAATAAATGCTTCAAAACTGATAAGACAGGGTTTTATAGTACAAGTGGATAATGGCCCAAAGCATATCGAAAACATTTTTCAAGGCAGAGAAATGGAATATTCTTTAATGGCCAAATCAGTAACCTGATCTCAGCTTAATAGAGCATGTTTTTCAGTTACTGAAGCCAGAGAGACCCACAAACAATCAGCAACTAAAGGCAGTTACAGTAAAGGCATGGCAGAGTAGCCCAAGGGAGTATATGCAGTATTTTGTGATATCCATTAGTTTCTAAACTTCTGATAGTTACTGACTACAAAGGATTTTCATCCAAAACAGTATATTATCTTATATTTTAAATTATGTTAGTTTGTCCAAATAAAAAAAAGAGAGAATACATATAAATACAACTGTAATTCATTAACAGTTAATGCAGACTTCATGTAAAACCCTTTAAATTTAAAGTGTAAGTCTGCACTCTAATCACATATTCACTTATTCACAATTTAAAATTGAGTGTTGTAGTGTTCAGAGGCAAGGTTACAAAATGTGTTACTGTCCAAAATAACTATGAACCCAATTGTGCTAAAAACACAGATATTATTTTCATGACTGAAAGGTCAAATATGAAGTTTCCTCTGGTTACCACCCCAAAAATAACAAACTGCATTTTTTCACTATATGTGGTAAGTATTGATGATCCTATCAAGCTCTTGGAAATAGGCAGTAAAGCAGATTGCCCAAAGCATCAGGCAGAACACAGGAAGACAAAAAAAACAAACATTTTATTTTTGAAAAGGACTTTTTTGTGATGTTCAAGTAATTCAGTTTTGATTTTTATAAATCACACATTTATTGATTAATATCTGTTATAATTTATAAACCTTTACCTTTATAAATTATAACAGTTCCTTGAATTCTCTCAGCCTCTATGAGCAATGACCAGTCATCTCCAGAAATGTTTTTAAATTAAGTTGAGTGTTGCAAGTAATTGCAGTACTATTATGGATATTACACTATGTGTGTTTCGTGCTGTAGAAAATTAAAAAGAATTCAATTACACTGTGCCCTGGAGTTGCAGTAGAAGAAACACAAACTAAAAAAAGACTCAAATAGGTAATGTGAAGGAATTTCACTGAGCGTGGAAAAGAGGGTAGCTAATATTTATCTGAGGTAAATGCAAACACATGTAATTTAAAGTTGGGATGTCTTCTGGAATATAAGTATTTTGGCACTATATTGGTGTTCAACTGTCCCTCCTCTAATTTTTCCACTACACTTGATTGTTTTTCTATTTTCCATTGATTGGGTGACACCTGACTTTAGGGTCTTAAGTTGTCATCAATAACAAAGCAGTATTTTTTCTGGCTGTAATAAAAGCAAAATTAAACATTTCTAGTGTCTCAGATTAATTTGATCAAAATCAGTCACATCTTGATTGTTTGATTTAAAATTCATTAAAATAGATAAGAATAGTGCAGAACTGAACATGAGTTATTTCACGGACTGTGTGTGTGTGTGTGTGTGTGTGTGTGTGTGTGTGTGTGTGTGTGCTGACGTAATGTAATCTGAGGGTTGTAAACACTCAGAATAGAACAGAAGGATACTCATACTAAAACATAATACCAAAGATACATTGGAAAGTTGGAAATCACTACACAAGGAAAGACAAAAGCTAAAACTGTTCAGAACAGGAATACGGTAAAAACAGAAACCAGAGGCTTGAAAACATTACAAAAGATTAAATTCATTATTGAATTGGTAGGCTGACCAGGAATCCAAGTCAGCCTACCAAAGCTACCAAAACAGTAAATCCTAAAAAGAAATCCAACCTCAAACACAAAGAATTCAAAATCCTAGTCAGGCTAGGTTCCATTTTTTTTAGATTTCAGCAGAAATATTTTCCATTGCCAGACTGTTGCAAATACTAAATGTTAACCAGATCAGGGTTCTCTATCTTAAGTTTTTTTCTGATTGCGTCGCACTCAAATTCTATAAATATTTTTTTACAATATGTTTGCAATAAGTCACAGTCTGTTACTGTAAGAGAAAGAAATATCAAGTCTTTAAATAGTGGACAGTTGTACGTAGTCATTTGCCTATTCTAAAACATTTTAAAATGCTAACAATGTTCTTTGTGACAACCACTTGTAGCAGACATTTTTAATGGATTTCAGATACTGTTAAATTCATCAATGCTATTAGAGAACTGACCAAGAACACCCAAGGAAAAACTGTAACATGTCAATGATTTATGCAGAAAAAGAACATAAAGCAACATTAGCATTCACTTGGAGATTTTTTGTGTCCTCATAATGCCACTGTTTTGCAGAGCTTAAAGTAATGAAAAAGAAATACAGTGGGGCAAAAAAGTATTTAGTCAGCCACCGATTGTGCAAGTTCCCCCACTTAAAATGATGACAGAGGTCAGTAATTTGCACCAGAGGTACACTTCAACTGTGAGAGACAGAATGTGAAAAAAAAATCCATGAATTCACATGGTAGGATTTGTAAAGAATTTATTCGTAAATCAGGGTGGAAAATAAGTATTTGGTCAATAACAAAAATACAACTCAATACTTTGTAACATAACCTTTGTTGGCAATAACAGAGGTCAAACGTTTACTATAGGTCTTTACCAGGTTTGCACACACAGTAGCTGGTATTTTGGCCCATTCCTCCATGCAGATCTTCTCAAGAGCAGTGATGTTTTGGGGCTGTCGCCGAGCAACACGGACCACAACTCCCACCACAGATTTTCTATGGGGTTGAGGTCTGGAGACTGGCTAGGCCACTCCAGGACTTTCAAATGCTTCTTACGGAGCCACTCCTTTGTTGCCCGGGCGGTGTGTTTTGGATCATTGTCATGTTGGAAGACCCAGCCTCATTTCATCTTCAAAGTTCTCACTGATGGAAGGAGGTTTTGGCTCAAAATCTCACGATACTTGGCCCCATTCATTCTGTCCTTAACACGGATCAGTCGTCCTGTCCCCTTGGCAGAAAAACAGCCCCATAGCATGATGTTTCCACCCCCATGCTTCACAGTAGGTATGGTGTTCTTGGGATGCAACTCAGTATTCTTCTTCCTCCAAACACGACGAGTTGAGTTTATACCAAAAAGTTCTACTTTGGTTTCATCTGACCACATGACATTCTCCCAATCCTCTGCTGTATCATCCATGTGCTCTCTGGCAAACTTCAGACGGGCCTGGACATGCACTGGCTTCAGCAGCGGAACACGTCTGGCACTGCGGGATTTGATTCCCTGCCGTTGTAGTGTGTTACTGATGGTGACCTTTGTTACTTTGGTCCCAGCTCTCTGCAGGTCATTCACCAGGTCCCCCCGTGTGGTTCTGGGACCTTTGCTCACCGTTCTCATGATCATTTTGACCCCACGGGATGAGATCTTGCGTGGAGCCCCAGATCGAGGGAGATTATCAGTGGTCTTGTATGTCTTCCATTTTCTGATGATTGCTCCCACAGTTGATTTTTTCACACCAAGCTGCTTGCCTATTGTAGATTCACTCTTCCCAGTCTGGTGCAGGTCTACAATTCCTTTCCTGGTGTCCTTCGAAAGCTCTTTGGTCTTGGCCATGGCGGAGTTTGGAGTCTGACTGGTTGAGGCTGTGGACAGGTGTCTTTTATAAGATGATGAGGTCAAACAGGTGCCATTCATACAGGTAACGAGTGGGGGACAGAAAAGCTTCTTACAGAAGACGTTACAGGTCTGTGAGAGCCAGGGATTTTCCTTGTTTGAGGTGACCAAATACTTATTTTCCACCCTGATTTACGAATAAATTCTTTACAAATCCTACCATGTGAATTCATGGATTTTTTTTTCACATTCTGTCTCTCACAGTTGAAGTGTACCTCTGGTGCAAATTACTGACCTCTGTCATCATTTTAAGTGGGGGAACTTGCACAATCGGTGGCTGACTAAATACTTTTTTGCCCCACTGTATATAATTAAGATATAATTAGAGTAATTAAAGGTTAATTAATTCTTCCATTTTTTGAAGAAGAGATTCTAGTTAATTTGTCTCTGTTCAAATAAGAAACAGTAACTTGAAAACACCTCTGTTTCTCAGCCTAAAAGTTCCAGAGCTATATCTGAAAAACTTTTTCAATGGACTATAATTAGATTTTTCATACGTATTCCCCCGGGGTATCCAGACTCTGCATAGCTATAATTCAGCAAAACTAAGGCAGAAATAACAGACATGAACAATTACTTTAGTGGTAGCTCAAGAAGCACCATTGTGATGTCCCCTGACTTCTGATGTTTTATACCTTCATTGGAAACCAAACCCTGTCACAGCAACCGTGCAGTATTCACACTGATTTACACCTAGAAAATAAAAATGATTTGGAGAAATAGTTTGAGGCACCAACAGTCTAACATCCCTTTGATGTTAACAAGCAGTAAATCAGGTTTCAGAGAGAGAGGAAGATGAAGAGGGAGACGAGGTACGATGAGGGAGGAGGATGAAGTGGAGACAAAAGAAAAAGAGCAGGTCAAGAAAGGGAAATGCTGGATGTTGAAAGAGATTTAAAGAAAGTTAAAGAGAGAGAAGAAAAATAGAAATTGAAAAGAGGAAGTGGAGAGGAGAGGGGTTGGGCAACTTTCCTTTTATGTTACAGGAGCAGAAGCATAGAGGAGGAAGTTAAATTGAAAGAAATTAAAAGTTGAGAGCAGATAGGGAAGAAATGGTTTACCTCTGATGTACAAAATGTTAACCTCTTTTCAGATCAAAGTCTTTCATAGGGAAGCCCAAAAAATTGAACCATGCAAAATTGTGTTTAGATCATGTGTGCTTTTCTCGTGTTTATCAGGAAAAATGAAATGTTGTTCCAAGATTGCTCTATAATAAACTTGGAAATAATGAATCAAAGCTTAATGTAAAAACCTACACTGAAGCTGATATTTCTAAACATTAAAATGTTCTCCAAATGTTTGCTAATTTGCTAACATGTTCCAAATTCAAGTGCCTAAAGTAATAAACATCCATCATCTAGCAAGAACTAGACCGTTTTACAATGGGACTACTCATTTAATATATTATCATCTATAAGTACTCAGTAGTTATTGGTCAGACCATTCCTCTTTGAACTGGCATTCAGTTTGAGCTTACATTATGCACTTACAATTCATTAACATCTATCTATTTAGGCTAGACAAGAGCATTGTCCCAAACAGGCCCATGAGAGCTCAATGGGAAATTAAAATAACATAAACATGCACTTCTGAGAGTTTATTTTTTTAAAGTCAGAATGAAAACAGTTTTCTTTGCTTGTAGAGAGCAAATTTATAAGCTTATATTGTCCTCCATATGCTAAAGGGTTACAGTATGAATCACCATTATAAGAATAAACACCCATAGAGAAATAGACCAGAAAGGTAGATTTGCTAGCAAAGCTACAAAAGCAACAAAAACCTTTTATGAAGCTTTACACATGGTTAGAGCAGTCAAGACCAGCTTTGTAATTTCCCACAAAGAGTATTTGGTGCACTCTGCCGTGCTAATATACACTAAGAAAAAAAAAGCACTTGAGAATGCACCCCTCTCCAGGCGAACCATAACAAAATGGATCGAGGACATTTTCAAAGATCTGGAGCTTGAAAAACAAAACAGACAATTTTGATTTTTTTTCTCCGTGGCTGTGGACAAAAGCTGTGATGTCTGTGACACAGCCTAGTTACTCATCTTTGTACATGAGATAATGAAAGAGTTTGAGATTACGGAGGAGCTGGCAGCAACGTGCTGAATAAAAAGGACCACGACAGGGAGTGAATTGTTTACGGAGGTAACTGCACGCTTTGATAGGCTTGGGCTGAAATGGGACAAACTGGCAGGTGTTACAACCGATGGCTGTCCAAATCTGACAGTGAAAAATGTCTGACTTTTGTAGCGGATAGAAGATAAAATGACTTCAGTAAACCCAGAACTGAATCTGGGATTTTTGCACTGTATTATACGTCATAAAGTGTTGTGTACAGTAAGTCAGTACTAAAAATGAACCATGTTTTTGATGTCATACCTGAAATAGTTAACTTCATCAGGCAAGAGCACTGAATCACAGACAGTTTGTTGCACTTTTGAGTAACTGTTGGAAGAAGTCAGTATCCCTTTTTTATTCATCTCACTAAGAGGAGAACATACCATACATGAGGAGATATGCTCAGATGATGGTTCTGATGGTTTGGATTTTAATTTAATCTTCAATTCCGTTTCATTTATATAACACCACATAACAACAGCGGTCACCTCAAGGCACAGGTAAAGAGCATAACAATAAATATAAATACCATCTTTGAGCAAACACTTGGTGACAGTGGGAAGGAAAAACTCAATTTTACTGGGAAGAAAGCCATCTGCCGCAACCAGCTGGGTGTGAGGGGAAAGAAACAAGACAAAAAAAAAAAAACACTGTCTGGAAACAGTACTCAAAACAGACTAGATTTAACTTCCTGAAAAACCCAAATAGCAGTAGCAATTTGTATAAAGAAAGATTTTGAATTTTTGCAAAAAACACTATAGTTTTGGGAAATGTTGATTAAAGTGTGATACGATGTAGGTGTTTTTACTATGTCTATTTAACATTTCCATTGTCTTTCATTGTCTTATTGCAATAACTAAATCATTCTTAACAGTAACAGTTTGTAAAGAGATAAAATGAATATTTAGATGAATTGAGTTCAGCTTAATGGTGTACAGTACAATAGGCCAAGTTGTTTACAGTTAAAGATTTTAAAAAACAAACTGTAGTGTGGGTGGTGTGAGCTTTTAAATAAGTCATCTGTAAGTAGTGATGTCTGATACACGAATTTCTACAACACGGGGATTGAATGTGAGGTGCAGCTGAGTGGAAAACCTAATAAACAGAAGTTGGCAGATTTAGAAAAGGAAGAAGACTGGTGTGTAAAAACAAAAAAGGGTGAAGAAGTCAGATAGCAGGAAATGAATGTTCATATGCTTTAGGGTTAAATAGGAATGGGTGGGGAGCACAGAACATTTGATGAAAGAAAGGGTGGGAGGAGGGATGAGAAGTGTAGTGTAGAGAAAGAGAGGGTGGAGAAGTTATAAACTTCTGAGGAATGGTTTAATGGCCACAGAATTATATAAAGATGCAGAAATAAGAATAGGTGGGGCAGGAAAAAATAGTGAGATAGTCTATTTAACACAGTTTTGCACCAACTGATGATTAAATATTTACACATATTACATTTTCTGAATATTGCAATTTTCTCAATATATTTTTTTTCTAAAGCAGTCATAAATAAATAATATTAGACTGACTTTATGCCAGTTTGGAAATTGTAATTGCCCTTGCTTTTATTTCATAGCTGCTGAACTTTTGTTCCAATTTTTAAGATACTTGAAAACATAATTCACTGCTGTCTAGGAAAAGAATTGCTTTCTTTGTTTCCCTTTTCTCACCTAATAACTCTATTTGGTTCCTTTGATGGCTATCCATGCACAGTTGCAATATGTTATACAGATCCCTAGTTTAGGTATTATATAAAGAGCTATAAATATGCAAATACAGCCAATGCAGTATTTTAGCAAACTGTAACTTTCTGTTCAAATCTGACTGATTATTTCTATCTTTTGACAAAGACATTGCTGGTAAAAAATGCACATTGATTAATCAAAACACTGAAAAAGATTAAAATTAAACAGAATACAATCTAGGATTTTCCATTGCCTTATGTCCATTTCCAGTCAGTTCATATGGGGTCATATACTGGATGGTTTGCTAAAAGTGTATATTCCAACACTCACCTAAAACAAGCATTAATCAGGACAACAACTGCTTTAGCATTAATGCAATAAGAAAGATGGTTGAACTGCATAATGTTGTCCTTTGGGAACAAATAAAAAAAATGGTTTTTGCGTAACCAAATGAAATTAAAATCTATATTTAAAAATCGATTCTTCTTCAGAAATCCATAAACCTATTTTATAAATGAAGTTGTTTCATTTTAAATATGTATAGAAACAAACATTATTCCTACCAGTTGCTAGCGCTACGTCCCATGCAGTTTTGATTCCTAAAAAGACTGCTCTACCCAGAGGTCAAAGGTCAAACCCCCTTTCCACTCATCATCTTATTAGAAGGTGTCGTGTTGTAACATTAAATTTCAAAAATAAATAAATAATAAATTAACCAAATATGTACTATAGAGTGTTAAAAAGCTTTAGACGGGTTTTTTAAAAACAAAAAAAAGAAATCATGCATTTTGCTAAACCCACTGGTATTCTGGTTCACAGTATTCTTGTTGGTCATCTTATGTATTCAGTGAAATTGTGCTAATGTCTTAAAAGGACTGAGATTTACTGATTCGAGGCTGTTAAATGTTAATATTTTGCTTCACGTTGGCGGAGATAACAAGAGAGAATTCACAAACCTGAAATGCCACTAATGCAACAGGAAGAAGTACATTATTAACCTTTTCTTTCAGGACACATTACAGAACAGTTTTGCAAAGTGCTTTACAAGATAAATAAACTTGTTATAAATCAGTGAGAAATATCTTACTGGATGCAACACTATAATTATTGTGAAAACTTGCTTTAGGCTGTGCTTGAGCAATGCACAACAGAGGCTGCATCTGTTTCTGTGGAAAAAACTCAATGCAACTCATTTGATTTCTGTTTAAAATGTCACACATGCATGCACGTTTTTCCCAGTCTCAACCAAACTGTTTTTTCCCTCTTTTTTATCTATACATTTATTTTTAGGTTTCTCCAAACTGTGACAAGGTTTTGGTGAATGGCAAAGAAATGCGTGGTCGGCAGTCTTTGACCATCAAGTTCTCATACCTGCACCTATCTGCTCAGCTTCAGCTCACCGTCTGGGTGCCCAAGCTACCGCTTCAGATAGATCTGTCAGATACTGAGCTCAGCCAGGTCAAGGGCTGGAGGGTGCCAATCATCACTAACAAGAGGTAATTTGCCTGTCTGACCTTGAGGGAATGAGGGAGTGTAACACACGGTAGAAGGTGTAGGCATTAGCATAATTTTGTCAAAATGTAGAGCATTTCACGTGCACCATTTTCATTTATGCTACAAAGACTTTTTTTTCTTTGGTAAAAAACACATTTTAAGACTATTCAGAAGGGAAGCACAAACACCTGCAATTGCTGTTAGAATCGAGCAGTGAACTGTGAAGAACTGCTAGTTTTTGAAGTCACAAAAATTCATGGTACAGGCATTCGTTGAGTTGTATTTCCTACTCGTCTCTGAGAAAATTTATTTTGTCTTTAATTTTGGTATATTTATATATATATATATATATATACACTACAGCTTACAATGCCATATTTTCCAAATTCTCTCAAAGCTGAACCAAAGGTATATCACTTTTAAGTTGCAGACTGACAATATTGTTTATTCCTACCAGTGTTACAAAGCACATAACAGGATGTTAAAAATAGAAATTGAGTGTTTCTTGCCAAAACTTACATTGGCATTAATGACTATATTGGACGTTTTCATCGTTTACATAGCTTTTAATGATTCTAAGTATCATTATGCTTTTGTGCTTCTATCTTTGATTGTGTATTTGTATGACAGGTATGTGTGTTTGTGTGTTTTATTCCCATTTCTCATCTTGCCACCCTTCCATTTTGTTCTGCTGGGCCTATTTTTCAATTTTGGCAATTTCTGCTCACGCAGCCACCAAGCCGTGTGCACAAACACACCTCCATCTCCCCAAACCACTATCTGACAAAGTGAAACACAAGCACTATTAGGTAGAGACATTCACACAGACACATGTGCAACTGGGGCACTGGGTAATGGAAAGAAAATTTCTGTAATATTACCTGAGTTTCATAGGTACTGTAAAGATATAAGACACAGATGCAGTCCTCTGTGTGTATATTCTTGTGTGATTATATGATCCTACGTGCACCTGTATATGGTCAATGATAGATTTCACAGAGGCAGGCAAAGGAGAAAGAATGTGTTTATTTGCATCCTTCTGAGATAAAAATACATTTTCATTTAGAGACGAATCGAGACAAGTTGCCTTCTTGTTTTTTAGTATTGAAAAATTAGTACATTCATAGTATATTTTATATTTCTTATGTTTTATTTCATTAGATTAGATCTGATTTAATTAATGACTGCTGTATTTTTCTATATTCTGCAAAAGAAATAAATAATTAAGAAGAAAGACATGCAGCTGTCTTAGCGGTGCTGAAAGTCTGTTTATTAGTAGATTACTGCTGACTAGATTAACAACACAAAATACAAAAAAAAAAAAAAACCTTGTTCCATTGACCAATATTTTCAAATACAAATATAATAATTTAGTTAGTTTTTTAGTTAGGTTTTTTTTTTACTTTTTGATACCATATGAAAGCAGAAGAATGTAAAGTTTAATGAATCCAAGTTAAACTGAGTCAAACAATAATCCTGGTTTGACTCAACAGTGTTGCAAATGTAGTTCTGCTCAAGACTCTATTAAATCCCCTAGTTATAGTGATTTTTACATATGTGTTCCATTTCATTTTTTCTCAAAGTATCAAGACCCTCTTATAATGTAAAAGATTTTTGATGTTGTTTATAACGTTACAAAGAATCATTTCTATAGTTTGGATCTACTGCTTCGGAAAAAATTGCCCAACAGATAGTATTACACAAGAATAGAAAATTAACCAGTTACGTTTAAAATATTTTGACCATCCTAGTCTTATTACAAGTGCTTAATGTTCAAGTACAGTGTTTAAATGTGTTAAATGTAGATTAGAGACTCAAGTGTCCTTTATTTGGCTTAAAGTGTAACCTGAAGATGAGATTATTCAGTACATCAGCTGGAGCTGAGAGGAGAGAGGAAAGGGGACATTTAATTACTGGATAATCTCACCATCCCTTCATTTTATTTCTTTCTTCTTTATTTATCTCTTTTCTTTTCAGACCCACCAGAGACAGTGAAGATGATGAGGACGATGACAGAAAGGGCAAAGGCTGCACCCTACAGGTATCATTTGATTGTAAATCAGTATTGTTTATGAGTGATCACAACTCTTTTAAAGGCAGTTTAATCTGAATAATATCTGCCTAAACACTGAGTTATTGATACTGAGTTGTACTTCTGTGCCATGTTTTTGTTTAATCACAAGCATTGAAGTAAGAGTCTGTTGTGCACTTTAGCATCAGAGTCTGAATTTGGCCTTGTTCTAACCTTTCAGTACCAGTATGCTTTGGTGCGGGTCCTCACTCATTTTGTCGCAGAACCATCTGACCCAGGTGGAGAGATGGTTTACATGCTGGGTGCTGACTGGCAAGTTGATATCACTCATTTGGTCTTGGACCAATTGAAGGTGGGTATACACAAATGCTCACAAACAGTACCCTTCTATTCACTTGCAGATCATGGCTTCTTCACAAAGGAATAGGTTTTTTTTTATAACATTTTGGGATATAAATTATTCGCTCACAGCTATGGGCAGTGACACTTTCTAATAAGTACTTGTAAGGTGGCTTAATATATAGACAGTGCACAACATATATCCTGATTTTTTGCATTTACAGATGAACTGTGTGAACAACTATAGCACCTACAGGAGCTTCTCTGCCATGGAAACCCATGGCATGAAGCTCCCAACACACGCTTTTTATGCTGATGTTAAGAAGGTTGCGACCTCTGCAGTTACTGAGTCAGCAGAGCTTTTACACACTATGCATCTCAGCACTCAGCAGCCCTACTCTGTAATTTTACATGGTCTGCCACTTTGTACCCGAGCTGCCACTTGGTAATAATATCACTTACAGTTGATTGTGGTATATCTAGGAGGACAGAAATTTCACAAATTGACTTGGTGCAGCAGTAAATTGTATCAGAGTATCACACTGGAGTGGGACTGAAAACACCTGAATTCAAAAATTAAGAGATGCACCCAATAGTATATTAATATTGTAATTCTTTCTAAACAATAAATAATGTATCCTTTGACTGCCTCCTGTTTCTGTATTCTGCAGATAGAAGAGCCTCGCATTGCCAGATTAATAGATGGACGAATTGTAATCGGGCGGGACCTGGGACACACCAATATACAGGTATTCTATAGGTATAGGTATAGGTCTCTTCCCCTTCAATTGTAACTAAACTGGTTGATATTATAAGCTCTAACACCAAAAGAACCCTTTCTGCTTACTAAAGTCTATATTCATCCCTATAGTAAAGTTAAGAAACTGACTGCAGTGGGTTATTTCCTCATCATACAGTATTTGAGTAAATATAGGAAAAAAAAAAGAAATTCCACAAGCAATGTATTCACTGCTTTTTATAAAGTCCAGAAAAAGATAGTTGAAAGAAATCATTATGTCAAGCGCGGTGTAATTTGGCACTTCACATTACAGCCATAAGTACTCCGGTGATGTAAACACTATCCCCGTTCCTCATATATAAGCTTCCCCTGCTAGCTTGTTATACAATTAGCCACAATTAAATGTTGAATTTGGCCCTGACATCTCAGCGTGATGTTCACAAATTATACACATATACACACTGAACACAGTTGTGCACTTTCTGCATTCCAATGAGCCTGGCCATTATAACTCAGTGTGACAGTGGAGGATAGTTCTGTGGCTTATTCTGTTATTTACTTATGCACGGTTATGTAGCAGAACTAAAGCAAAACCACCAAATGTTTCGCAGTCCTCATCAGTGTCATCTTATATGGTTTTCTGTTCTCTCTTGCATGCATCACATATATAGAAATTATGTATTTTTATGGTCGCATTCATTACTTTGTTGAAGAGTATGTTTCACATCCGTTAACAAGTAAATGAAAAATGGTTGGAGTGAAGTTCAGTGCACAAGTGGCATGATTTTTGGTAACAGCTAGGTGTGTGTTAGCAGGGGACTTCTGCATTAATGTATGCGCGCGCGCACACACATACAAACACACACATATACAGCTGTGGACCGTTTGGGAGCCAGGAGAGAGAATTTACCGAGAATTCCCACTGAGATGCCAGAGTCGACAGGCATCATTTGATAGTTTGACATTTCAATTTTAGCCCCCAGCTCTGTCTTCCTGACTCTCGCTTCTTCCTCGTTTTCCCGTCTCTCTTTCCTTTCTATCCCCAGTCTCTCTTTCTCACCTTGTTATTCTCTGACGGTCTTGAGGAGCAATCCCAGAGCCGTCAGTCATTGCATTTTGTTACCTTGCTGAGGGTGGGATTAAGTTTGACGCCCTGACACATTTGCTGCGAGATTGTCTTTGTATACCAATCAGATCTGCCTGTCCTCCTGTCGCTGGGCGAAGTAGTACACTACAACATGGGCCCCCTAATCTCTATCAGTGTCTGTCTGCTGTTCCCCCTGTTCATCTGTACCCCAATCTTTTTCATGCTCCTTCTTTCTGCCCCTTTCACTTACTGTCCTCCTCTATTTGTCATTGTCCCTCTCCTTCTGACACCTACTCTATTTATTTTTCTCTTGCTTGCTTGCCATCTTACTTACACTGTCCCTTTTTCTTTTCATCCACTCTGTTTTCATTTGAGTTGTCTTTAGTTCTGGCCTTGTTGTCTTAGTTGAATGCTGACACACTGGGGCACAGCTGGAATGCAGACGGGAACACAGTCTGTGTGCATTTGTGCGTAGATGTGTTTTCGTTACTTAGCGTGTGCTTCGCTGTGTGATGACAGCAGCAGAGTTTCCCTGCGTTTTCTTTACACATGCAATACCAGCACCATCAGCTTTTACAGATCCATGTTTGTCTGTATGTATTTGCATGTGTGTCTAAGACATGCTGTGCAGATTGCAGAAATGAATCAATGATGATCAGTCTGTGTGTGTTAACCTCCTAACTACTCCAAGTTTATGTGGCACAATGCACTGCTCTTGCACTGACAATGTTAAAATTTCACCTTTAGGAAATATTCACTCAGACAGCAAAAAAGCTATTTTATGCATTTCTGTTGTACAATGTTTTTTTACTGTTTGTTCTACAAAAACTGTACTTACTAATGTCCAATTACTTTCACAGCAAATCACAAAAAAATAGAAAAAGTATAATTTCCTTGGGGAAAAAATAAGCTTTTCTTAAACCTCATTTATTCAGCAAACTTTTTAAAGTTAAAAAATGTTGGTGTTTTTTTTGGATTTGAGTTTTTAGAAATACCTTCCTTTTATGTCCTGGTAACCAAAGAAATTAAATTCAGTTTAGCATTTAGTTAATGCTTCAAAATTGCTGCTGAATAAAGGCATTACCAAGATGACAGCTGAGTAGCAGGTACTTATCAGCAAACATTTAAACAGCTGTAATCTCAATGTATTTTCTTGACATTTAGACTTGGTTGAAAAAATATTTGGCATCTGTTGGATGTCTTTCAAGAACATCCTTGGACTTTCTATTTACTTAACAGTTAAAAGAAATTAAATACTCCTTGCTTTCAAAAAAATACAATTCTTAAAGTCATTTGGTTTAGGAGAGGCAACGGCTCAGTCCACACAAGAAATTTCCTCACAAAGCAAATAAGAGAGAATGTCCAAAATGATGTGAATGTGTTTTTTATATGTGAAAACAGATGTGTGTCCAGAAATAGTAGTCTGTGTACATGTAGTGAACACTATGAGTCTGAGCCTGTGTGTCTGAGTAACTGAGGCACTTTTGACAAAATAAATAACATAATTTCTTGTAGAATGATTTTCCTATAAGCCACAACATAACATTGTTCCTGTTATTTATATACTTTTCAAAACTACGAGACCAAAACTCATATTTTGTTGTTTTTAACATCTAGCTTGCCAGGATAGGTGATTTAAACTTGAACTTAAATATGTTTTTGTATTGTCTTTTCTTTCAGGTTCTGTCCCCCTTGTCTGACTCGATACTGGCAGAGAAGACTGTAACTGTATTAGATGACAAGGTAAATATTGCTTTATTATATGTTTTTGTAATTTAGGTTAGTATATTCTTGAGTCCAATTTAGCAGACTAAAGGTTCTACCAGAGGCAAATATTAAGATTAATTACATCTGAAAGCAAACAACAACCAAAGTTCCTCACAGAGTAAGTAAACACGTGTTTATTAGGGCTGCACCTGTACATAATGAACTCAAATTATGCATATTTATTAAATAATGCAGCATCAGACCATGGCACGGCATACAAAGAGTGTTGTGATTTACTTAAAGTGTAAACTGTACTCTTACTTATAGCATGTTTAATGTCTAAATAATGTCTGATACAAAAGTTGTATGCTTGTAGATTCACTTTTATTTTGTAATTATGCTATATTAATGTATCTGTCTTCCATTATTGATCTAAAGAGTTCCAAATGTGCTGAATCTACCCCATTTTAAAGTGACTAACTTTACATTTTAGGATCATCATCAGAATAACAAACCTTTAAAAGGGGACAAAAACTACAACTTGAACTTTTTTAATATTGCTTCTGTGAACAATACATTTTTTTTTACCTGCAGGTCACCATTTCTGACCTGGGAGTCCAGCTGGTTGCATCTTTGTCCCTTAGTTTGAGTCCAAGTCCTGTAAATTCTCAAGCCATACAGTTAACAACCACAGCTGCTGACCTGCTACATACACCTAAACAGGTAGGAGATCACTTTACGTCAAGTCTACATCTGCTAAAATTTTATGATCCTGTTATTCAGATTTACTTCTCGGCTCCAATAAGAATATGTGGCTAGATGAGTACCCAATTCAAGGTTGCATGAGGGGTGAGCATACCCCAGCTTTCATAGAGCCAGAGGCAGACACACTGAACATGGATGGATGAATTATATAAAAAGATTTTTGTTCTTACGAATATCTGTGATTTTACTCACACATTAAAACATTTCTGCAAGCCATCACATCCTCTCACTTTATCTAGTTTGGACATGTAGCCATGTGATTCACATGCAGACAACTCTCTGCCTTTAGGTTTTTATTACACAAGTGAAATGATGGCCACCATCTTTGCCTGTTCCTCTCTTCACAGTAATTCCCTAAAGGTTGTAATCATGGCTCTTAAATAGTAATTCTGCACTGCGAACATTATCTAGATGCTATCTCTCCCATAATCAGTTTCAAATTAGGGAAATGTAACTTCAAGGCTATAGCAATTACAACAGCAACCGATTACAACAGCCCTTTCTTTTTTTAAATGAAACTTCAGGCCCTAAATACAATCCAGTAAAAGAAATTAAATCGCAACAATGATGCCCTCCTGGGTTTTAAATGCACCTTAGAACACACATGCATCAACACTACATATGAGTGGGCGGAGGGAGGTTTGGAGTCTTCACACACCCCCGTTCTCTGCGGCCTGCTGGAGCGGGGGGGCTAGGAGGAGAAGTTGGACGTCCGACTGGGGTCTGCAATGTGGGGCCTCCCTGCTGCCGCGGAGTCGGGGTGATCTGCTTCTCACCACCCCAGGGAAAAGGGTAACACCACCTGGGTCTGGGTGCAGTTTCCCCCTCTAGGGGCAAGGGTACCTAGACCTGGGGCTTAAAGTACGCTTGGGGAGTGTTATTGTGTGCACAGTGTCTCTCTATGTCTGTCTCCACGTTGGGTGAGTGTTGAGTAATTGCATATGAGAGCATGAGGGTGGGAATGGATGTTTGTATCTGTGTGTGCCTGTTTGTCTGTGTCTATATGTCAGGTCGGGTATCATGGGGACATCTCAGGTCCTCCAAGGTATGGAGGCCTATCCCCCCCCCCACTTCCCCTACCAGTGGCAGACGCCCTCAGACATCGGTGCGTTGGTGGTTCTTTGTGTCCGGGGATGGGCGTCCAGGTACACACCCGGCTCACTCCTTGGTGGCTGCTTATCTTCCTTGGTCTCTTGTATTCTGAGGGCCTCTGGATGTCTGGAGTTTTGATCTTCTCCATACCTGCTTCATGCCCTGGTGGACGGGGCAGTGGCCCCCCACACCCTCTAGCAGATCATTACATGAAGGAACCTTTTAAAAACAAATGCGTCCATTCTCACAGGTGTACACACGGGTGCTCACACACACAAACAACACCCTTTTTGGCTCCTACCTCAAAGCACACTGTGCGCTGTCGATCTTACGTGCTGCACAATAATGTTTAATATTTAGTATTTACTGTTATATTCCCATATATCATCGTGATGTTGTTTATTCTAGTGCTCTCGTTTTCTTCTGCTTGTTTTCTTTTTTCATTCTCAACAGGTGAAATTAAAAAAGTATCTACTGTTATCTATTGTTAGCTAGTTTATTGTGATGGTGTTGTTTTTATTATGTTGCTCTTTGTTGTTTGTTTTCTCTTCTGGTTTTTTATCTCCATACAGGTGATCCAGGTGTTTTGTTTGTTTTTCTTTCTTTTTTTTCTTCCCCCCTTTCTCACCGTCTCTTCTCCCCGCTATTTGTCTTTCTCTCCCTCTCTTTCTTTCATTCTTTCGCCCTGTCCTATCCCCCAGTCATGTCTGTCCCATCTTTAAAAAACGAAAATAAAATAATTACATAATTATAATAAAGGTCAATCAAATGGACCAATATGGCAAGGCCATGATGATCCACTTGGTAAAGTAAATCCACTTGGCATCTTTCTTGGCCTTCAGACAACAATTCTAACGGGACAGGCAAAAATAAATAAATAAAAAATAAATAAATTGCAACAATGAATTTGTCACCTATGTTTACTAACACAGTGAAACTAAAATTGTTATAACGTTTAAAAATCTTTTTTTAACCCGTCTTCGTCTCCACTTTGATCCATTATATCATCACACATACCCGTTAACACAGTTATTACATGCACATATTTGTACTGTACCGTATTGCCAAGGTAGCATTTACTTATTATTCTTGATTTTTTAATGACATTGCCAAAGTTTATTTTATACCATATGAAGTTATATAGAATATGTTAAGCTCTCTTCATATTTATTTTTGTTTGTTTGTTTTAAAATTGCCACAACATAAATACCACCATTTTTTTCCTGTTGTAATTGAACAGGAAAAAGACAAATCAGAGAAAAAAAGTGTTTCTGTCCACAAAACAGGTGTATAGGTTTTACTTGTCAATACTGTGTATGAAATGTGTTTGGGAAGCGTAGCATTGCAAACTAACAATTATGAAGGTGGAAATGTAAAATTGCTAAAATCTAGTTTTAGCAATTAGATTTTAGCAATTTTTTTAAATTAATTTTTACTTTTTTTTTTTTTTTAATTTTCTGAAGCTACTTTGAAAATCTAGTTAAAAATTTGTGTAAAAAAGGAACAAACTGAAAATTATGTGTGGTCAGCATTTGGACAAAATACATTTGTCATGGGTCTGCGGCGGCAGACCATGTGTTTCTTTTTAGCGGACCCAAATACAGACACTCGAGGCAGGGACAAGGTTGAACGAAAAACACGCTGTTTATTGAATGTGGAAAACGAAAGTACAAAATAAGAAACCAAAACCAATAGCTAAAATAAACTGAAAAAACTGAACTAGAAGCAAAGCACAGGGATAATGGAAAAACTAGGGCCCAGGAACGCGGGAGAAGACGAACAGGCGGCCTCACACTGATCTAAGGGAGACAGAGGACTTAAATACACAGAAGGGCAATGAGGGAAGTGGAAACACATGGGAAACACAGCTGACACAAATGAACAAGATGCCACGGGGGAAGCAAAACTAGGCACACCGAACATGCAACACTATCAAGACTATCAAAATAAAACAAAAACACTGAGACATATACTGACACATGAGCTTGGAAGGAAGAATGGCAGATGAGACAAGGAGTGAGGGAACACGAGAGAGAGGTGATGAGAGAGCACAAGAGAGAGAGACATGAAAGGCTGGGGAAACATGGAATGACACACAGGAAAGGGTGATGAGACATCATGACAAGACAACATGAAAACTAAACATAGAAGCCCAAAATATAAAACCAAAATATTATACACAAAGAAATCACAAGACACCATTAATTCTAAAAGGCTGGGAAAATGACCCAAGACTACGACAACATTATGAAAATGCCATATATCAGTAAATAAGATTAAAAAGCTACACAGTTGGGTCTTTGACACTTTGTAATATCTAATATTAGCTTTCCAATGTTTTGTGCTTCTCCTGATGACATGTTTGAAATTACTGTGGTATTAGATCTGGATAACTACACTGGGCAAAACCTGCAGAAATGTATGGAAGGGGTTCCTAGATGGTTAAATGTCAGCGACATCTCATGCACTTGATGATTTTACACTGCCCTAAGGATTTAGCAGGAGCATGCCACAGTCTTTTGAGCCTGTGAATGTGGACTTTGGGATTGGCCCGCAGTCACTCACCTTTTAGAAAATACTCAGAGTCGAAGAGAGGTGTTCCATCAAGTAGTTCCCAAGCTTATACAATAGCATTTAACAATTTCAATGATGTTAAAGTGAACTAGAAAGCATATCTGTGTAGGTTCTAAATCATACACGTCATAGTAGTCTAAGGAGCTTGGACTTCTTTAAGTTTCTTGAAGATATTCCACCTCTAATCCAAGAAGCTTCTTCAGTTCTAAAACCAAATGGTGGACAGTCCCTACTGGGAGTTGTCCCTTAAGAGGGTTGCTGACCCACTATTGATCATGTCCCTCATCGCTTGGTGTGAAAAAAGGCGTGGGTCATTATCAGCAGAGGTTTTGGGTGAAACCATTGTGAGACCTTCCTCACCCTATCATGTGACCTATTGTGATCACCTGATGCAAGATGTGAGTGGGGGTGAGGCACTTGTGAAGGGATCTCAAAACTTCACTGTAGGTGGCAGACAGTTGGTGTCGTAAGCCACTTCTTCTGTTCAAAGATGGTCAATCACAGTGGACATAGATGACCTCTTTCACTACTCACTTCGTTAAATAGAAAACTAAAATGCAGACACTTTTAGAATGGCAAGTTGAGTGCATAAAATGTGAACTTTACCAAGGAGCCAACTTGAAACTTGAGTCCAGTAAGTATAAAACTGTATGACATGGCCCATGATAGGAATGTACTGTGATGAACAAAAGCAAGATTGGGCGTTAACAAGACCATAAAAAAGACAAACATAGGAAACATAATAGGAAACAGATCAGAAATCACAGAGACAGGCGAGGAAGTAAAAAAAAGCAAGGCACAAAAGAAGAAAGAGGGAACAGCAAAGACTCTTTGTTGATGTCAGTTATCTTAGCTTGAAATATCAGATGACAATATTCTTTCTATCTTGCGCAAAGAAAAAGTATCAGTGATAGATATTCTCTTTGATCTTCTTTCGTAAAAGGTCACAAGAGGTTCAACCAGTGTCATTAAAATACATTTTAATGAATGGATGAACTATTTAAAAGCTTCAGTTGTAATTGTGCAGGGTTTTTTTTTCTCTTTTTCAGGAAGCTGGGATCAGTGCATGGATCCAGTACAGTGATGGTTCAGTGACACCATTGGATATATATGATCCAAAAGACTTCCTACTTTCAGCTGTCTCACTTGATGAAAATGTCATTTCTGTTACCAATCAGGTACTGGCTTCCTTTATATTGTCAGCAGTGCAAAGAAGTGACAGTTTTATACATTTGTAGATCGTGCTTTTTAGAGCAGAAAGCCCAAATTCAATTCAATTCAGTTCAGTTAAGGTTTATGTACAGTTTGCAAAGTCATAACAAAAGCTGCCTAAACGCGTTTTAAACTGTAAGGTATTAACTTCCACGTTCTCTTTGTCATTTAGGAACAGCACTGGCCCATTGTAGTAGCAGAAGGTGATGGGCAGGGGGCATTGTTTCGAGTAGAGATGGTCATCTCTGAAACTTGCCAGAAGTCAAAAAGGAAGAGTGTGCTGGCATCTGGAGTTGGAAATGTTATAGTTAAGTTTGGAGCAAAAAATGACGAAAGAGGAGTGATGGGAAGAGGGGGGCAAGAGGATGGTGGAGGGTTGGATAACAGCACCAGTGAACAACGGACAAAAGATGGAGGAGAGTGGAAATCCAACAGTGCAGCAGTGGACCGAGAGGAAGGAGCCATGAGGAAGGTATGGAAAAAATAATAATAAAACAGCAAGTAAAGGATATTTTTAAGTATTTTCTTAAACTGTAGTTTTAGAGTTTACTCACATTGGATAAACACATTTAATCATCAAAGTTTAGTTTGTTTAAGTAGTGTAATCACTGTGAGTGGTTGTTAAGTACACTTTCTCCGTCCAGAGCATCCCAGTATGTCTCACATATAGTCTGATCATTATCCATGCCTAGCACAGAGCTCCCAATGTTTCCTGCCTCTGTGAAAATTGCTGTGTTAAATATAGTAAATAACATAACTGTGACGCAGAGAGGACAATATGTCGCTGCGCAGTGTGCGAGCAGGCCAGCAGGAGAATGGGGAGAGGGAGTCAGTCTTGTGTAATAATGCCGTATTCACGTGAATCCAAATGAATATACAAAACCCACATAATTTAACCATTTACTATATCTGTGTTTTCATTTCCATTTTCAGGTTAGCTCAACAACCAAGAGTACAGTAACCCATCGTGCTTCAGGTGGCAAAGGTGCTGGTGGCGGTAGCAGCAGTAGTCGTGGCAGTGGCCCCAGCCAACCAGGCGACTACAGTAGCTACCCAGCACCAGTGGAGGTACCGGGGACGGGAAACAGTGAGCTAACCCAGCCCACTAGAGGCCTGTCAGACCTGGAGATTGGGATGTATGCCCTTCTGGGAGTATTCTGCCTGGCAATACTGGTTTTCCTCATCAACTGTGTCAGCTTTGCTTTCAGGTAAAAACAAACAAACCCTGAAAACCTAAACATGTTACTCAGCAACAAAACATAATGCACATTAAATACTAAGGCAGGTTAGTTAATATATGGGTGAAATATAATGTGAAACTGAAAGGATCTATGAACCAAAAAGCTGGTTTTGACAGGTAATCTGTATGGGCCTAATATGCCCATATTAGGTGACCATTGTCTATTGGAGGATTAAAATTTAAGCCAGATCAATGTCTTGTACATAACCTTTAAGTTAAAACCTGTAAGAAAGCGTATTCATTGCACACAATATTTAATTATGGGCATAAACAGCTTTGCTCAATCATATTATTTTGTCAGAGAAACCTTTTGAGAGAAGTCAATTGAAAATAAAACAATTTCAAGTGTAGAGATTGTTGTCTGATTTTCAAGATCCCATTGATACACTCATGCTTTACTTTTTAGAGCGGTAACTACTGCTCCAGTGGGGAGTGAAATATTCATATCAACAGGCTAGTTTATTAGAAACACATATCACTGAGCCTAAACAATTATAAAAAAGAATAAATAAATAGTGAATTACCCTTACAATAGCAGGAATGTTCAATGAGCTTATTTTACCTGTGATAAGACTGCATCCTTCCAGTCATTCTTCCTCCCGCTTTAGCCTCTAAAATCAGCTGATCAATATTTTCACGACAAATGCAGTAATCAGTTATCTGTTCTTTTCTGATTCTGTCCTCTCCTTTTTGTTTCAAAATGGCAGAGAACATTAATTGCTCTGTGGCTTATTAAGTGATCAGTGGAAAGCAGCGGTGGTTGGCACAAAAATCCAGCATACCTCTCAGATAAATGTTTTTGCATTAAACATGTTTTATGTTCTCATATCCTTTGTGTGCTGCTAATTTGTGTGGATTTTAAGAGACAAATCAGAAATGACTCTGACCAAATGTAAATTGATAGTTCCCAGCACCCCCAAACTGGTTAAGCAGTTTGAGAAAATGGATGGATGGACAGATGGATAACAGACCCGTGATGCATCACTTATTGTTTTGCTAGTGCCATGAAAACCTAAAATTGGACTTAATTCTCCTTCAAATTTTCTTGAACTTTTTAGTGATATTTTGATGGGGTAAAATCCTCAACTTTTAACTGAGTATCAATTTTTGCAGTCATTCCTTATATTGTCTGATAATGCCTATAGATTATAGTCATGAAACTGCATCTGTTTCAATTTTTACCTCCATTGATGATTCATTATGAATTTTCCTCTGCAGATACCGTCACAAGCAAGTCCCAGTTCTAGAGGCAGGAGGCAACATGAACCATGCCCACGACTGGGTGTGGCTTGGCACTGAGGCTGACCTTTTAGCAGACCACTCTGACCAATGCCAGGGTGGCGTGCCGGATGAGTGCACCACCATAATTGACCGCAATGAAGGGGGCTACGAGGAGAACAAGTATCTACTGAATGGGGCCGGTAACACCTTGGTAATGGGCATGGGCACTATAAGTGGGAGCGGTGGCAGAGGTGGACATCGGGGTGTCACCCATGGACAAACCTTGCCTAGATCCGTTCCAGAATCGCATCAGTGCCTTTCAGCAATCACTACTGGTGGCAAAGATGCTACAGGTCAAAAGGAGCATCTGAATAATTCCCCCCAAGCCACAGCTGCAGCTGCTGTTGCAGCGGCCAAACGCAAACGCGTCAAATTCACATCTTTTGCCACTGTTCTGCCCAATGATAATTCAGGTGGTGGCCCATACACCAACTCATCAGTCCTGGTGACGAATGGGAGTGAAGATGATATCAAGTGGGTGTGCCAGGATATGGACCTAGGTCAGTCTGAAATCAGAACCTATATGGAGAGGCTACAAGACAATCTGTGACTGATGGGAAAGAAACTGAGAAATGGCGGGGCAGAGGATTAGTACAGTAGGGGGAGAATGGACAATGAGTACAATTCACCTATAATGCCTTTGCAGTGGATATATGGAGGGAGAATGGGAGGGATATAGGAAGCGTGAAGGGAACATAAAGTGTGATGATGTGTCTGGAAGAGCATCTAAGAGACATTGTGTTGGGTTGGGGACGCTTACATTTAGCATCCCTTAGGCTATGAAAAGCATCACTAGCTCACACTAAAATTAATGGTAGCAAATACTAAATAACTTTGAGTTTTTTTCTGTTTTATTTATTGTGAAAATATTAGTGTAAAAATCAATAATAAAGTCACTATTGTTTTAAATGTTTACTTTCAGAAAATTAGTAAACCATTGTATAGATACTTACAGTAAATTCAGGGTACGTTATTGGACAGACATTTGTAAGCCACTTTACATTTAAACGAGGATGGGAAGGACTTACATCATGTCCTGCCTTCAGAAGTCTTTTTTACTCGTGTGGTATATTGCCAACCTTTGCTGTGGCCGTTGACTAATCATTGATCTACTTTTGATATACAAACATTTACCTGCCGAGTCTGCAGAATGGTTACGTAACGAGTTCTCTGACGAATATGTGTTGTTGGTTTATCATGTGACCCATTTCTTATGGCATTTCTCATAAGTAACATGTGAAATGTAATAATTATATATAGTCCAAGTACTCAACTAGAAATTCAGGCATTTTGCAGTTACTGGTGGGAATTGCCATTCAGCTCTGTATTCAGGCAAATGTGCTCTTTCTTGAAACAACAGAGTGTCTTGAGAGTTGGAAAATGATGTATCTTACAAAAGACTGTTTCTCCCTTGGATCCAAGACAGAGGCATTTATTCTTGCACAATTACAAACAGGAAAGGACATTAGCCATATTTGAGGCTGATTTTCTGTTTTCCCTGCAGCCAACGATGGCTTTCTCCCTCTATCCAGAATCACTCCTGTCATCCCCTGGCCCATCTCCTTGTCTGTGATTGGACAACAGTAGAACATTTGTGAAGTTAAAAAAAAAGAAAAATACACACGCAGTGAAACACTGAGTGTAAGGGGACTGACTGAAGTGTCTCATATTAAAAAAAAGGAAGTGGTTGGGCTTTGCAAAGCCTGACTGAGCACCTAATAATGAAGATTATTAAAAAAAAATGTACCACATAGGCAACCAGACAGGAGTACCTACAGTGTTGAACATTGGGATAACAGGATGTACTGAATGACATGTGAATGGATAATGATAATGGAATGGATACCTGACGAACAGATATGGATACGTACCAGCTTGTTGAACATTATTATGAATATATTGTTTTTTTTTTCCTTTTGTTTGTCCTTTTTGATAAATAGAAGGTTTTTATGTTTTTCTTTGTTATGTTTTTCCCTAATTTGGGAAGATATTAACTGTAGCTTTTTATTTCAGAGATTTATTAAGATTTAAGAATATATGATCCTCTTTTTCCTTCTAGATACCTATTTATTTGAAATCATGTTTGAGAGGGTGAGGAAGGAATGACAGGGCAAGGACAAAGACTGAAAGTAATAGGCCTGCTGGTGAATGATAGCACATAAAAGAATAAGTGGAAAGAAGGACTCAGAACAGGCAAAGGTTGCCTCACCTTCGTTAAGCTCAGGTGACGAGTCATGAAGAACCGACAATAAAAAAGGAGAACTGTACGATGTTAAGATTGCAATATTTATTTATAAATGTGTTACTGTTTCAGAGTACACTGTATGTTGTAAATAAATAAACATGCTTCAAAGTGCTTGTGAATAAGATTGCAGGCCACTAGCCAACAACTTGGTGATATTTTGTACATTTTACAGTGCAAATATGGTACACAATACTATCTACCACCACAATGTGAAAGTGATCTTATGGGTTCTTTTTTTCTAAAGATGTTCTGGTCTTTACTTCAAGTATTGAATGAGTTCTTGTCTTTGTACAGGGTAGAAATCAGTATACCTCCGTGAGATGTAAAAATGGAGGCCATTACACTCAAAATTGTTTGAGAAGGGCGAGTCTCAGAGGTCCATTTAGGAAAGCAAATTAAACCAACTGTCACAATGTTTTTTTTAGTGGGCTCATTCAATTGAAAACAAGGGCATAATTTTGATTACTAAAAGCATCTCTATTTTCAATCATTTGTTAAACAAGAAACATTTGAAAAATACACGCTGGCATCAAAATACATGGACACAATGGAAAGGATTGGGAACAAAAAGAAAATGCAGTGTAAACAGACACAGATAAGAGACCTGAGCTGATGCCAAATGGGGAATAAAAACTGCCGTATGGCCTCCACCAAAGCAATAGATATTCTGACTGATGATGACAACTATACTGTATGTTCTGGACACATTACTGTATCTATCCTACTCTGCTCTCCGATGTAGTTATAAGACTGCTGTGCTCGAAAGGAACAGTCAAATGGATCCTAGTTCAATAGTTGCTTAATCCATTTTACCTACTTTTATTTTTAAAAAATATATGGATGTCAACTTAAAAAAAATACAAGGCTATTTTTGAGAGACTCCAGATTTCAGCTTGCACTGTATTTGATATCAAAGAAAGAAATACACTGTAAAAAATATATAACAATGTCAGCAAAAACCACAATGTACAACACGCTTATTAAACTACTGCTAGCTTGTCCTGAGAGAAATAGTTTTAACTTATTTGCCTTTACAAATATCAGAGATAACCTCTCTAATATTGGCTGGTCTTTACCTCATCATATAAAGCACCTTGAGATGGCTGTTATTGTGATTTTGCTATATAAATTGAATCCAGTTCAATTCAGTTGAAATGAAATAAATTAACTGCCACAACTGGTAGCTTCTAGAGGGTAGAGTTAACTCATGTTTGGTGCCACTGGTAACATCGCACAGATTTAGGCAGAATTGTAAATGCAGAATCAAGATAACTTTTTAATTTTGTTTTTCTTAGAAGTCATCTTTATTGGTAAATTAATGCCTTATATCACATGGCAATTATTTTTCTACAGATTATTCATTTAATTTTTTGTTTTGTTTCTCATAGTTGCACATACTACTAAGATGATTAGGCGTCTTTTACAGTCAATATTCAACATGCTGCACAGAAATAGTTGCCTTATTTTTCCGACAGAAAATGAGCACTGCTTTGTTTTCAGAAAAGTTGTCTAACTCTGCAGATGTCCCTTGCGATTCCAAATCTTGCTAGAACATTCCAACATAGTATTAGTCGTAGACAGTATAAAAGATGGTTGTAGCTTCTGGGTTGTGGAATATGAAGCCAATGCAGAAGTGCCTTAAACCTAAAGTATACTCTGTCACAAGGCCACCAGATGACAATAGCTGTTCTTGCAGAGACTTTATTTTCTTATAAAAGTCCACTGGAAAAATGGCTTTCTGTTTTGACCTGTTTTGATCTGTCTTGACCCGATGTGTTTATGAACTTAGTCGCTCATTTTGGGTCACATTGAATGCAAAAAATAAGCCTATTTTATAAAATCTTGGTAATTAAAAAAAAAAGAAGAAGAAGAGCATTATCCATGGTATTCTGCCATCACGCTCACTGCCTAAAAATCTATCAATTATAAGTCATTATTCAGTGAGGAAATCACATTTCTTTAAAACTAAGATGGCACAATAAAAGCACTAATCTTAAGGCTTCATAACCAGTGGATTACATCATAGTAACTACTTCCACCTTTTACACTGGCTGTGATACCAGTAAAGTTGTTTTCAGACTAGTGCACATGACTTCTAAAAATATGCATTTAAAAAAAACTATTTCTCTTTGATAAAGCCAGCTGATAGCAGTAGATCAAGCAAGCAAAAACTTTCTTTTATAGCAGGTACATTTGACTGCTGAAAAATCCAACCTCACCGGAACAGGTTAGATTTTACAAAATGTATTACACTGTTATATAGTCACACATGGGCAGCAGTTTAATATACTACAGAGTAGAGGAGCTACTAGCAGACATGAGCCCTAAAGTTGCTTCTTTTTTTTTTTCCTTTTAATTTTTTCTTTTTTTTCTTTTTGCCTATTGTCATTGTTTAAAATTGGTTAATGGAAGCTAATAAAATCCCATAACCGAAAAACTGGCTGACTGCTCCTTGTTTTGTTTCCATTTATCTATCCATTTCTGCAAAATAAATCAATTAATTACTTAAACTAAAAAAATAAAAGCCTTTGGTTTTTTAACATGATAATATCATGCTTTTACTCATACTGCAAAAGGCATGCACGTGCACAAAGAGAAACACACCAATTTGTTTTTATTTTAAATCCTGTTTTTAAACCTCTCGTGGGGCAAAGAAAACAGGAATTTAGCCTTTTATTCAAGCAATAAATGCTCATTTTCCAAAACACAGATTTGGTCTAAACTGAGATTTAGATTAAGGTTTTTTTGCACTTTATAGAAATTTTCTGCTTAGTTGGGGCTAGGCGTAAACCATGATTTGGGAAACTGTCTGTTATTGGGATTGTCTAAAATGTGATACGACACTAATCGAGACTAATCGATTCTCATGCTCTTGGACTTAAAAGATTGTCTAAAACTCTTGCTTGTGGATGATTGTATAAACTGGTGTAAAACAGCAAAAAAGCAATTTATAGACAAAAAAGAAAGCGCTAAGCACGTTTGTTTTGGAAAATCTTTAGACAAGGTTTACAGCCCTACTCTTCTCATTTGTACTTGTGCAAAAGGTTAGTCAGCCATTTTGTCTGAACAAATCAGATCAACAATATCAATTATTTAATTAGGAATGAGCAGCTCCATCATAGACGACTCAAAGCTACAAAAACAAAATTCACTGATTAGCATCCCTTGGATCAGAGATGGGAATAAATGAAAGCACATGGTAAAATCTTTAGACTTCTGTGATTATCCAGGTCAGAGCAGAATCAGTTCTGTTCTTGGTCTAATGGATTCAGTGTCTGGTAGCTTTTGATGTGGATGGGGATTGATAAAGATTTACCAATTCCGATTCCATTATCAGTATTGCTTATTGTACCAATTCCTTATCAATTTTTATTGGGTTCTCACTGGCTCCACTTTGATAGTGACCATCATTTCCAAGCAGCATATCAAGGGCATTACATTCATGCAATTAACTGCATGCTGTGTGGTTAAATGTTGGTGCATGTTGGAGGTATTTCCCTTCTTTGCTTTCATTAGTGTTGGGCTCATTACTCAAAAAAATAAAGTCATATAAGTTTTCTCTTAGTATTTAGGTATTAACACAAAGCCAAAAACAAAAAGCAAAAACGAAAACCAGCATAGAGGCACCACAAAATGATCACCACAGTGATTCTGCTGTACAAACATAAACAGGTAAAAATGGAGGCTGCAGCCTGACTGCTCATCAGTTTGTTACCTATTGAAGTTCAAGGTCTGACTGTTGGGTTGGAGTCGGCAAACATGCAGCTTTAACATCACTCTGAGTTCTTGGCTAGCTTAGCATTAGCGTGCTGTCTGTGCAGATTCGTGCAAAGAGTCAAAGTTGTGTTAGCAGTATAATGCAGCTGTTTCTGTCCTAGATGCTGTTTCCACTTTACCATCACGCTCTCATCCTTTTGTGCAATAAAAATGAAAAGTTATTATGCTCGATTTGCAACAGCTGAATGCAATGAGAATGGGTTCTTATGAGTTAGTTAGGAATTACTGTGTGGAATTACTGAAATGATTTTCCTCTATCTTTCTTTTCATGAAGCAGATAAGTGTCAGATGATTACATTTTATTAAGTGATGATTGTACCCAGAGGCCAACTGATTCTTTGAGAACCTTTAGTAACTTTAGTAGGGGGTCTAATCACATACGATTTCTATAAGCTGCCCTTGGGAGGACCAGCAGGAATTTTGATGATGGCATTTACACCCAAAGTTAATTAAGATAAAGGTTTGTATAACAGATATATTTGAAATTAGAGCTGTATGATGAAATATACATTTGATCTCAAATACTTATAATCTATTTATGATTTTATTGCCACTCTGCTGCTTTAATAATTGTTAGCACTGTTGCCTCAGAGCAAAAAAGGTTACTGGCTTTATTCCTTGTGGCTGTGTAGGTTTCCTCAGGTACTCCAGTACTCAATAACCATTCAAAAGAAGCATAGTCTGCCTGGAAATAATAAAATCCTTACTCACACAGTTTCTTTACCTACCATGGTAGGTGTCTTGCTTTTGTCAGTTGTGCAACGTAATGATGCCGATGGATAAAGACTCATAAATTATTTTCCCTTATTTTTCTGCTAGCTTTTACCTGTACGGCTTATTATACTGACTTGAAAGAACTGTACTGTTTTAAAAAGTGTAAGTAGGTGGTAGATGGACATTTGCTTCAACTCATTGCTCTACACTATTAAAAAAAAGTAGACCTGAAATGTGTACAAAATATTACCACCATAAACTTAATTTCTAGGGTATCAAATCCTGCCAATTCTCAGTGACAGCAGCATCTCACTTCAGTGTGGAGGGTTAGTAATGTATAGAAGCATATTTCAAGAATTTTTTTTCCCATACCTTAAACTAAACATGTAGTTTTTAGTTCCCAAACCCAATCAGTTACCAAAATGTGTGAATTTGTGAAGGCCAGTAAAAACAAAAAAAAGTCAGAGAATAAAAAAAAAAAAACTATGTAAACAAAGTTAAAAACACAACATTTCAAAACAAGACAAAACCCTCCCGACAAACAAACCTGTAAACACCTCCAACCACTGTTTTACTGGTTTTCTTGCTCTTTAAACAGGACTGCTAACCTTCAGCACCCTCCATTGCTGCACATACTGTCAGTAATCAAAAGCAAAAGATGCCTCTGACATTAACTATGACTTTAATCTTTGGAAAAGTATGGCATCTTTGATTGAAAAATCATGGAGCGGGCTTTTAGTGTACAATGTGTAATAAGTAAAACATATTTTAATGTTTTGTTTTCAGACTGCAATATCTGTGATGGATTTTATTTTCCAAATAGTCATAATTCCTTTGTTTTATAGAGTAACATTTCTGCCATTGAAAGCTTGGCTGTTGACAGCTTGGGCATCCACATTCTCATCTACATTGACAGGATTGCCACCCAGAGATAGAATTCTAATCACCAAAGAAAAAAAAATGAGAGACCTGTATGGTGGGCCCGTCAGAAAAAGGATTGGCGATGATAAAAAACAACCTCATGCAAATCAAAGGCATCTAGAAGTGTAATTGAGGAATCAAAAGTGGACACTGAAATACAACAAAATCGGAGCTATAATGGATATGAAGAAAATCAACAATGCAAGAAATACTTTGGTGGAACAAAAAAAAGTTGATCTTTCTCACCTATAGACACATCAGAAAGGGCTAACTTTTGTATAATGTAAAGGAAATGTACTACTAAATGGAAGATCTTAAAAGAGAAAACTGGAGGACTTCCTTTCAAGATCCCGAAATCACCAGATATAGTGTTATTTTAAGTATAAGATGATATGTAATAGTGATGACTTCACAAACCGGTGGAGTTTAGCTGGCTTATCCACCATGCTTGAGAAACTGTATACAGTAGTTGCAACAGAGAAAAGACTGCTGGATGTAAGAGATATTGAATTTCCACTATGTTCTGCTTGCTTGGTATATATTTTTAATAAAAATGCATTCAGAAAGAATTTGAATTTCTATTTTTATCCTTGGTGCTTATTTAGTTAGGTAGATAATTTACTGGACAAAGGTGCATTTTAGCTAGTTTTTGCCTCTGCGCATTGCCAAAGTGTATTTTAAATGAAACTGAGGTGACTTTGAGCTTTAATTCAAGTAGTTTTACAAAAAAAAACCCAACAAAAAACCATTAACTGTTTAGGAATTAGACTCATTTTCATACATAGTCTCCATTTTTCAACGATAATTGAGCAAAATATAATTTTAAATACACTGATTAGTTTTAATACTTACTCTGTGTTCCTCCCTTAAGATGCTCTGCTGGGCCCTTACTGCATCTACCTTCAGCTGATACTTATTTGTGGATGTTTCTGCATTCAGTTTTGTATTTAATAACTCAAAAGTATGCTCCACTGAGTTCAAATCAGGTGACTTGGCCATTGAAGAATGTCCAAATTCCTTTCCTCAAGAAACTCTTGAGTCATTTTCATAGTTTGGTTTGGGTCATTATCCATTTGCACTGCCAAGTGCTTCCTGATCAGTTTGGCAGCATTTGGGTGAATCTGAGCAGAGACTACAGCCCTGTATGCTTCAGTATTACAAATATTAGTGGTTCAGTTACATTGGCAGTCATGCTTGTCATGTTACAAAACTTCCTCTACTATATTTGACAGATAATATAACATGCTTTGTATTATGACACTTTAAGGATACAGGGGATTTCTTCCCTTTTTTAGATGCAAGTTAATTTTAATTTTTCTGACCAAAGATTGTTTCTTTGATTGTTTGTTTGTTAGTTTTCTCCAGAACTGGATAGGCTACATATTAATTGTTTTCTGGCAAACTCTAAGATTATAGACCTTGAAAATGATATGCCTTGGTCTTTCTAGGCTTTTGGTCTTGCTAAGTTGCCCAGTGCATTCATTCTTTTTAAGAATATAGCACATCATTGATTTAGTAACTTGTAGTAAGTAAGTTTTAGCAGTCCCTCTTTTGTTATTTTTTTTTTTTTTCAGAGTAATCAGGGCATCCCTCAGTTGCACTGACATCTCTTTAGGCATCAAATTTACAACAATTTGTGTAAAACCTCAATCACACACTGATTGCTTATTTAAAAATCCATTGTGGTGGTTTAAAAGAAGCTAAACTACAAAAATTGTGTCTTTGCTCAGCAAATTATGGACCTATTTGAAACTATTGGCACTAATTTGCACTTGGGGAAAAAGGGGTTGTCAAAAAATTCTTAAGCAGAGGAAAAATCTAACATCCAGCAATTTAACTGCCCCATCACTACTAAAGAACAAAATACCTTCCTTTTGTAGTTTAAATAGCACAGAACTAAACTGGTAAACTGACCTACATGTGAAGAAATTCTGATTCTAAATGTAGAAGCAAGTAGGGAAAAACTGACAAGCTAAATGTATGAATGAACTGTGAATTCATCTTTATATCAATGCTAAATCAACAGAATTCCCTTTTCTCAAGTGTTCTGTGGGGGCAGACAGTAAATAGAACAATTTTCAGAAAATGGCTTTGAACAGGTAGACAGGACAGAATAAGTGACTCCAGATGATAACAATAACACTGGAAACCCCCACATGAGCACGCTGCATTAATAGCTCTGTTCTCTTTATCTTCAAAACTGCTCTCTCTGACTCACACGCCTTTGCGTTGGCTGTATAAATGCTTTTACATCAAACAAATAGACCTTCTTGTTTTTGGGTTTTTTTTAAATGATTATTTTTAATAGAAATGTTCAGAGTACAGTGGTGTGTTTGTTTTCCACCCTGTTAATTGGTTAGGATTAACAGGACTGCTGTAATTAATGTTCAACTTCATTTTAAAAACATTATGCACGTCAGATATCTTCCTGTTCTTGATAGTGTTTTTGTAAGTGAAAGCTTTTTTTTAATTTTTTAAATAATAAGCATGAGGTGTTTGGTAACTTTTGTTTTAAATGTTTATATTATTTCTCAGAATAATAACAGTTACATTAAAAAGACATCATCCATTTTTATTAACTTTAAATTTTGCACATGGTTTTCAAAAATAAGACCTACTTTTTGGTTGTCAAACACACGGAGCCATGAGGATGCAGCAGTGAAATGCATTTTGCACCCCAGTGAGAATAATCATAGGGGAAAACAAGAGCAGTAGTCCACATCCAGATGCTCTATTACTCTTTATGAGTAATAAGGGTCACATAAAGCCTCTCAGGCCATTTCTCCAAATATCACCCTATTTTCCTCTACTATCCCAATGAAGTTAAAATGGGCATGTGTTGCATTCTGTCTGTATTAGGACATTTTTTTTCTTACAACTGTAGAAAGTTGTTCGTTGTATTGTGTATTATGTTGATTCAATTATCAAAAAATTACGGCTGAAGTTGTGGTAATACAGTTTATTTGTTAGCAGGCATATATTTATTTATCTTTGGAATGTATTTTTCATCTGAGTATTACTGTGTACTTCTGTGCATTTGTGCGTATGTGTGAGCACGCATGTATGTTATGATGACACTATCTGCTGTTGTTCTAATAATGTAGAGTTATTTTACAGGGAGCACAGTAATAACAGTATTACCTTCACCTTGTCAAAATAGACCCATAGTGCTTTTGTCCATTAAGGTAAATACACCACACTATTTTATGCTTGCAGGGCATATACACACATACACACACACACACACACAAAAACACACACAAGGAATAATGCCACACAGACTATAATACATCCATTTTATTGCCCTGGGAAGGCACATATCATCAGTACAGTTCAGATTCAACCTGGTATAGCCCAATGAAGTGATACATATATTATCTCCGTCTGAGTTATGTGTGTTTGCAAATGTGTCACTGTGCAATTACAACAAATCTAAATTGCTATCTTTATTTTTTTATGATGATACGTAGTGAATCAAGTATTTTCTTTAGACTATTTCTCTGGAAGCAAAAATGTGTAACATATCAGATTACTTTCTTTTACTTAGATTCCTGTAGTTTTGTTTTGTAATGCTTGAATTTTATTACACTCCATTTAAAGTAGGATTGTCATCAGTAAGCAACACTGTAAATTGTTCTGGAAATACAGGTTAACAACAACAGGAAAAAAACATACTGACAGTTTATCACCCTTCCCGTTTGAAGAGAGGTTACAGCTTTGAGAATGCTGTAGATGGTAATGCTGTGACATATACAAATGAAGATTATGATAGTGTGGTTTTACTTCCTACGGGGTAGCCAGACAGGGCCACAGGCAGATAGGAGGGACCCCAGTCTACAGTACTAGTACTAATCTCTACAAGATTTGGTGAGTTTATTGTATAAAGCTTAAATGTGCGAGTTCCTGACATTTGAATACAGTTGCTGTCCATGGTGCTGATCTAAAGCAAGAATAATATTATTGGTAGCATTGATTATTGCTATATAATATATTTGCACTTACACAGTGTGCGTGTGTAACTCTTTATGTGTGTGTGCATGTGTGTGTGAGATAGATAAAGAGAAGGAGCGAATGACTGTGAGACAGTTTGTTATCTTGGGTATAATGGCCAAGAAAAATATTTGCCCCAGAGTTTGTCACAGAGTTGGTACACTGATAGCGTTGAAGCCACCACTCACCTTTTACCTTTTTTTTCCTGAAAGGCCCTTAATTAATTACAGGCAAATCATAATTAGTTTAAATCTATTTTAGCAATGTAACACATTTAATGGCCAAGCACTGCAAATGCTACCTAAACTGACTTTGCTTTTTGCTTCACAGTAAAAGCCATTAAAGCCATTTAAATCTTTTATATTAAAGCTTCCACACAGATACACACAAACTTATCCAGATTTTGTTTCTCCTCTCTCACATGACCTTTTTTTCATTCTGGTTCTCCGTTTATTTGACCTCTATTTTAGTTGTCTGATACACACTCTTTCCATCTTAGTTGTTCATGCACATAGAGTATCCCACTACACTTTAGAGCTTCTTTCCATTAACATGTGTTTTGTCTGTCCCTGCAGGCTCTGCTTTGCTACACTAGTTGATTTACAGCTCTTATCAAATACATATTGCCAAGCGAGTGAGACGTGCAACCTTTCATTTGCACGCCGCCGCCCTGCAAATTCGACACGCTACATTAACAAGAAAAATGACTGCTGCTATGCATGCCAAGTGTGTTTGTGTGTGTGTGTGTGTGTGTGTGTGCGTGTGAGAGAGTGAAACAGAAAGATGGATAAAAAGTACTACAGATAGAAAAACTGTACAGTAAGTGCATGAGTTTTCAGCTTTACCATCTGTATCGGTACGACAGCAAAGTAAAGCATCTAAGTTCAATTGTGTTGTACTGTGTTTTTGTGTAAGACAGATTGAGGTCAAAATAGCCATATCTGCCATCAGTCCCCAAAAAGTCCCCACCAATGACAAAATTGTTCCAATGTGGTTATGGACGTACAAGAGAGAAGTAACTGTGGTGGGGTGTGGACTGTGGTGCCGTGCGGACGCACCTGCACGGCATCTGCAGATCACGCCCGCAGTGTTAAATCACAGGGAAGCAGGGTTGAGAGGGTTGTTGTGATGAGAAGTGCTCAATAAAATGGCTCAAAACACAGATCTGTGGTCCCGTCCTGCCTTATTCTCACCACAGTAACATTTATTGATCTTAAGTGACTTGAGTATACTCTTGTACTTCTGTACACCATAAAAATCCCCCCCTCCTTTTTTTAATTAAACATGCACTTAAATGTTTGGGTCTTTTGCTTTCATCGCATATAAAAGTATTATATTCCTCAAAAATGTGATGAGTGACAATTAATGATTAAGCAAACTTGTAAAAATAAATCATCATTGATTTTCAATCAAATATATGACCTCTGCATACCAAGGTCCAGTTTCAGCAGTCATCAGTCAAGTGTCCTGGTAGCATATTTGCTACATATGCAAGTTTATCATGTTAAATGACTCATTGATCTAAGAAGAATGACTCTTTTCAAATTATGATAGCACAGCTGAAAACTGCTGTTCACTAAATTTGGCCCAGTTGAGTGACTGTCTAAACAAATAAACAGAACCACACACATACAAAAAGATTTGATTTTGAAAATACTGAGGTGTGTGCTACTCCCCTGACAGTACAGCGCAAACTGATTTTAATGTAATAGAAAGGAAAGTGGGACACCCAGATGCAAAACACAACACTCAACTCTTTCTTCATCACAACAGACTCTGCAGCCACTCCACCAATCTATTTGCCGATGTCCCACTCCACACTTCCTTTACAAGACCCTGAGATACTTACACTCTTCTACATGAGGCAACTTAGAGTGGGAACTCCACCCGTTTCTAGGTGAACACCTTAGTCTCTGACTTGGAGGTGCTATTTCTCATCCCACCTGTTTCACACTCAGCTGCAAATCACCTAAATGCAACTGGAAATCACAGTAGCAAACAGAACCACATTATCTGCAAACAGCAGAAATGAAATCCAGAGATTTCCAAAGCCTCCACATACAGCAATATCTCTCCATAAATGAACAATAAGTGAAGATTACTGATCACAAAGTGCAGCCCTGCCATAGACCAGAACCCACCACTACAGGCTGTTAAAGGACTCATGCTGTGTTCAATGGCATTTGAGTTTTTCTTCTTTAAAATGGCAGAGAACCCCTACCCCTGTTGATACTGTGTGATACCCTAATTTAGGATCCATGGTAAATATTAACTGAATAAATGGTTCCAATTATCCAAACTGCTTAGGCAGAACTGAATGTTTTTGACTGGGGTCCCTGGGACATTAATCAAAGCAGAAATGGAAATCAATGATGTGACATCATTTGGGGCAAACTGACTGGGTTAAACTGAGGGTTAAAAAATTCAACTTGGTATAATATGCCTTTATGGTAAAATATTACATTTTTAGGATTCATTCTATATAACATCAACCAGATATCACGATAAAGTGTGCAGGAGGAGATAATATATTTAAAGCCAAGTAGGCGCTAGTGAACAAGGAAGGTAAGAAGTACAGGTCCTTCTATCCCAGAAACGATTAAGTTAGGTGGCTAATATGTATTTACACATAAATGTGTTGGTAATGTTTCTTTAAACGCTTTCCCATTATTATTTTCATGTTGGCTTAAAATAAATTATCACCCTCTGCCATTATTGCAGCTTACTGCGACTTGCTGCGACTTCTGCATTCATGTTCATTTTACTCTTTAGATGTCTTGGTCTTGAATCTCGAGACGTGGTCTTGGTCTTGTCTTGGTCTCGATGGACTTTGGTCTTGGTCTTGTCTTGGTCTTGCTGTCTCGGTCTTGCTGTCTCAGATCGACATAGTGGTCGGGAGATTTGGAGTCAACAGTATCCATGACACACAACGTAACGTTCGATAATGTGTCGTGTGCAAAAGCATCAGCTCTAAGAGCCGTGCTTAGAAAGTGCTTTGTAGTTAATCAGAAGAGTCGTCTCCCATTGAGCGAGAGCCGGCTCCTCACTTAATTTCCTTTCGCTCCTCAGTTCTCACACGGTGGCTCAGCTGTGCTCCAATCCCTCCATATTGTGGCCAATCACATGCGAGGATATAGGATAATATCATTATGTCAAAAACAGAGAGGGTGAGAGACGCGACAGTCAAGTGGAGTGTGCGTCTGTCCTCTCAGTAAGTGAGTGAGACAGTAGACAGCGGTGAAGAGGGTTGTGCGAGTGCATCGCAAAAACACATAAATATGCTTGACACCTATAAACGAATCAGCATCTGGCTGCAGTTTAAAGACTTTTTTGTCTCGGTCTTGGTCTCGTCTCGACTTTGTCTTGGTCTTGACTTGGTCTGTCTTGGTCTTGGTCTTGTCTTGGTCTCGATACCCTCTGGTCTTGGTATTGTCTTGGTTTAGTCGGTCTTGACTACAAGTCTACGCTTTTACCATGATACTGGGTTGATGACACTGCTCTGAGGGATCCCATATTTTTCTAAAAAACCAAACAAACAAAAAAAAGAACAGAATAAAAGATATACACATTTCCTCAGGACTTGTCTCTTCCAAAATGACACTGCCTCATCTGTAGGGCATGAGAGATTGCTTTGACCTTTGCAGTAACCAGATCTTAATCCCCGTTTAATACCTGTTGGAAGAATGGGCTAGGGAGCACTTGCTGCCGTTATCATTAAAATACAAAATAGCGGAATATCTTTTTATAAAAATGTCCCATTTCTCCAGGACACTTTTAGAATCAGTGTCAAGGTACAATAAAACTTCCTACAATATGTATTGGCCCGACACTTTATGTTGCCTTCCAGTGTGGTTTTTTTTTTTTACTCACTGAATACGCGGGCAAGATGAATAATAGGGTCATTTTTATTTAACTTTCCATCAAGGTATCACAAATTAGTTAGCAACTTACCTCAGACAGTGCTCACAGTATGAGAAATACATTTTTTGTTGTACCGTATATTTTCATATATCATACCATATAAGTCAACCTTTATCCTAATACTATTATAATCTGTAAGAAACCAACATTGTTATGTTTTTATGATTGAGTAATTCTAAAATCTGCATCAACAGATGTGGATTTTTCTATAAGACTGATCGAGAATGATCTGAAAGCCCTGGCGCAGGGGGCCTCTTGTGCATCGGCCTAACCGGGGGGCTCTTGAACCGACAGGGAGGTTGTTCCATCTTTGCAGGAGTCCACTCTGCAGGTGGGGGAGAGACATAGGAGAGGTGGAGAATAAACTTAACCTGGGTGTCTGTGTCTTGTGTAGTCTGGGAGATGATTGAATGTTGGGGTGGGTACAGTTTCCTCTGCGGTGGGGTGGGGTGGGCTGCCCCGGGTCCTGTGGGGCTTGGCGGTGCTGCTGCCGTAGGCCCCGGTCTGGATGGGCCTGGGCTCCCTTGCCTTGGTGGATACCGGAGGACGGGGGTGCATATTGGGGTCAGCGGGGGAGCTGGCCCTAGGGAGGGACACCCTCCCCTCCCTTCTTTTCCTCCCCATCCCCGGCTGCCTCCCTCTTCCCGCTCCACCACACCCACCCACACAGGTAGGGCTTTGGGGTGCAGGTGTGTCACCAGGGTGCAGGGGAGACATTCCCCCCCCCTCTGTCCTCTTCTGGCCACCTGTGCCTCAATTTTATCTCACAACTTAGACATCCACATTACTTACACTCTCATAACACACACACACATATATATATATATATATATATATATATATATATATATATATAGGGCCTTGAGGGTGGGTACGTTAACGGCGTCCAGTAGACGGTCTGTGTATTCAAACCTACCTCTGGCGCCGGTGCCCACCTCTCAATTTTAAATCCATGTAGACATTGAGGGTTCTCGGGAGGGGCCGTGCTAACACCTGCTGCTCTCTGGCAGCAGCACCATGCTCTCCCTTGTTTTAAATACACTTTAGAGCAACACGCAGCAACACTACACTTGAGCGGGAGGAGGGAGGTATGGGGTCTTAACACACCCCCGTTCTCTGCTAGCCATCGGGGCGGGGGGGCTGGGAAGAGATGCTGGCTGTCCGATTGGCCTCCCTGCTGCTGCGGAGCCTGGGGCGGTCTGCTTGCCTCCACCCAGGAGGGAAGGGTAATATCTCTTGGGTCTGGGTGCCGTTTCCATCTCTGGGGGTGAGGATACCTGGACCCGGGGTATAGAGTATGTTTGGGGAGTGTGATTGTGTGTACATGTCCATTTACGTTTATTCCTACGTTGGGCGAGTGCTGAGTGTTTGTATATGTGTGCATGAGGGTGGGAATGCATGTCTGTGTCTGTGTGTGCCTGTTTGTCTGTGTCTATATGTCAGGTCGGGTCTTAGACTCCACCTCTCTGGGAACTCCAAGGCCCTCCAAAGTGTGGAGGCCTATCTCCCCTCACCACACTCCCTGCCGGTGACTGATGCCCTCAGGGGTCGGTGCATTGTTGGTTCTTGGTGTCCGGGGCTGGGCGCTCGGGTATGTACCAGCTCACTCCCGGTGGCTACTTGGCGGGGCCTGGCGCCTGCTGCTCGGTCAGGCCTCTTCCGGGGCGCGGGGGGCCCTCGGGCCTCCGGCCTCTGTGCCTGCGGCTCGGTTCACTCTGGCACAGCTGGCTGCCGGCGGAGCCGGCGGGCACGCCGGTGCAGCCCCCTCTAGCTCCTGCCCGGTGGCTACTGGGTGACCCCTCGTCTGGGGATCCTCAGCCCTTCCCATGAAGGTGGCACGGATGCCCCTCCGGTGGTCCTCCTTGGGCTCTTGCACTCTGGGGCCTCTGGATGTCTGGGGCCTGGATCTCCTCCATGCCTGCTTCATGCCCTGGGGGACGGGGCTATGGCTCTCTACATCCTCTAGCAGACCATTACATGGGGAAACCATTTGAATACAAGCGCGCCGATCCACACAGGTGTGCACATGGGTGTTCACTGTTCGTAGACTTAAATCACACCTTTCTTGGCTGCTACTTCAAAGCACATTGTGCGCTGTCTGTCCTGCGTGCTGCACAACAACATTCAATATTTAGTATTTACTGCTGTTTACACTTAGCTAGATTAATGCGATGGTGTTGTGTATAGTATGTTGCTTTGTTTTGTTTTTTTTGCTTGTTTTCTATTCTTTTTCTCTCAACAGGTGATCCCGGAGATATTTTTTCTTCCCCCCTTTCTCACTGTCCCTCTCCCCTTCTGTTTTTCTTTTCCTTCCTCTTTCTTTCTCCCTTTCCTATCCCTCACTCATGTCTGTCCCGTCTGTAACAACTGAAAATAAAATAAATAATAAAAACAAAGGTCGATCAAATGGACCAATACGGCAATGCCATGATGATCCATTTGGCAAAATAAATCCATTGGGTATCCTTGTTGGTCTTCAGACAACAATTCTGATGGCTAAAGAACCAAATGGGACAGGCGAAAAAAAAAAAGGAAAAAAAAAAAAGAAAAAAAAGAAAAGAGAATGATCTGAATTGCCTCGTGACCTTCTTGCCGTGTTTCATGTGCTGCAGCTTTTATTAAACATGCAGGCTCATAGATGTTATCCCACTCCTCTAACTCATGCATATGTGGATTAGAGTTTCTCAAAATGTTTACAGATTATTTTTAATATATAATAATAATATTAATAATAACATTCTATTATTCAATATTTAAACACACATATTTCTACAAATAAAGAGACAGTATTTAACAATATTTTGACATAGTCAGTAATGATGGCATCAAAATTACAATCTTAAAATACCTGATACTCACAAAAACAGTCACATTACTGAAGTCCTCTCAATGTTTCTACACAATTACATCCACTGTCTCTGAAAAATGCATAAAGGCAAGAAACTTTCATCTCCTTTAGGCTGCTTTTCTCTTGTATTGCAACTATACATTATTATATATACATACATATTATTAATATATTTATACATATTATTGTCTGTGCTAAATTAGGACCTCTGAAATATTTTACAATAATCTGAATAATCCGACTCTTACAAGTTGTTGTACAGGTATCTCTGACTGTAACTGATGCCTTAAACTAGCTACAGTACCTTGATTAGTGGAGATCTGAGGCTAAATTATGTTCTAAAGTTTTTGACAAATCCTGTATGTTAAATCACATATTCTAGACTGAAGTATCTGTAATAAAGCAACCTGTCTGTGGATAGAGGCTGTGCTCAATTTGAATTGTTTGGAATCAGAGAATGTTGAGGTTTTCTTCCACAGCCTCTCCTTGATTTAAACTCCTATGTTGTTTCCTGAGGGAGAAAAAAAAAACACCCATAAAACCTCGACTTATACTATGTTATTCTTTGTTCGTTTACACAAACAAGCTCTTCTTATTTGCAACACAGTAATTTGAGTTACTCTTGAAATAAATTAGTCAATGTATTCACGATTGAAATGAAATGGCTTTGCTCATAAATCCACTCACATCTGTGATTTGATTTATTTATTTATTTTCAGTGTCCCAGTAATTTGCTCTGCTTAATCAATCTGGCCCTTGGGAATGTTAGGTCTGAAAATCAGCACACATAATGATCTGAGTGCCTATGACAAAAGCCACAATGTAATGGATGAATGACAGACCTTTGTTGGGTACCTCTGGTAGCAGAGGGGGCAAAAGTACAGACATTCTGTATTTAAAAGTACAAATACTACTATTAAAATACTCCAGTTAAAGTACTGATTCAACTTCTTTACTCAAGTAAAAGTAAAAAGAACCTACAGGCTCTGAAATTTATACAAAGAAAGAAAGTAAAATGTAGCTCTTTGGATAGGATTTCTTCTAGAAATCTTTTTAGAGTACTGTCAGTGTTGTGTTTCTGATTAAAACTAGAGGACCGAAGAACAGAAGATGAGACAGGAAACTAAGGGGTTTCAGAGTTTTTTGTGGAGAATCAGAATGTGCAAGGAGATATAAAGTGGGTAAAGAGTGGCCAGGAAGGTGAGCTCCGTCACAGGTGAGTAATTCTTCGAGTGAGACCATTTCCACACAGGATATTTGCTCCAGTGGCTGAGAGAAAGCAAGCTGGTACACCCAAGGGGATTTCAGGCAGATAAGGAGAAAATGGATAAGTATGTGAGGAAACATATACTAGGAAGGCTATCAGAGCCTCGATGAGTTATCAGTTCTAACGCTGTAACAATCTGGTAAAGAGGGGATAAAGAATCAGTCCTTTTATATGCAGGTAATAAGTTAATGGAAGGCAAGTACGCCAACCTGTGGTTCAGCAAGAACCAGTGAGGAGACACTTCCTGCCCAACCCCACAAGGAAGGAACCATACACAGACATTCATGAGGGATAGAGAGGGAAAAGGGGAAAAAGGAAAGCGAAGGAATGAAGGCACCCAGAGTGCTGTGGGACTGTGTCAATCAGGACACACAGGGGAAAACATTTGCTGCATATGAGGCTGTGTAGCTGTAAACCAATGCACATCGGAAAGAAGGATAGCTGATGGATGTGCCCTGGCCAATGTTGCATTAGGTAACCTTGGCTACTGGTACAGTAAATGGTCCCTGTTTTACCACCCACAATTGTGCATCCTGTGCTGTTGTCAGGGTACTGTATTTCCAGATGACAATGGATTTTTTTGACAGGTTAAAGCTCTCTGTCATACTGCAAAAAAAAAAATGTTCATGAATGGTTTGATGACATGAGAAAAAAAAGGTGTTGACTTGAAAACTGAGCATTGGTGAAATGTGCTGGAAAAATCAGATCAGAAAAAGTCAAATGCATGTATGTTCTACCTCAGAACTTATAGAAATTAAAGGATTTGATACTGATATCACAGTACACCTGTAATAGTTCTGGGTTATTTGTTTTTATAGTTTAGAATTCATTTACATATTTTGTATTCTCTGGTTGGTTGCTTTGAGATGCTATGTTTGTAGTTTTGCTTACAATTAGAAAATAACCCAGCAGTATATAATACAAATTATACAGTGCGGGGGGGGGGGGGGGGGGGGGGGAGGTCTCATTATGGAATAGACCTTCATGTTGTCTTTATTCTTAACAAAGGTAAAAAACAAGATTTGATTTCCCCAGCTTCCCCAGCAGCGCTTAACCCAAAAGTGCTTAAGAGGGAAACAGTGATAACCTAGCAATAAAGCAGACTTGTTAAAATGTATTGATTGGTAACTATATCATTTGCTACTGCTTTTTTCTTCTCTCTCGGACCATGTCATCAATTTCTTTTATTTGATTTGAACTTCTTAAACTTGCTAGATGTGACGCTTATGTGTGTTACAGTTGTACATGTTTGTAAATTTGTGTTTCTTTTGCATGTGCTAACTGTATCTCTGTGTGTATGTTTGTGTTAACCTGTATATCTCTGGTGGTCTTACATATAGTCAATGGAAAGGACACCTCAGCATCAGCCTTATATTGCTAAATGTGTGTGTGTGTGTGTGTGTGTGTGTGTGTGTGTGTGAGTGAGTGAGTGAGTGAGAGAGAGAGAGAGAGAGAGAGAGAGAGAGAGAGAGAGAGAGAATGCCATCTCTACATGACCATTCTAGGTGAAAATTACTTTTCTTTGCTATGCTTGATGTTTCTCTATGCTCATTTTTTTTATTTATCTTATCCTACCTCCAGGTTTGCTCTGTGCCTTGGTACTGTAAGACTTATTTACATTCACAGCCAGGCTGAATCCCCCAGGAGCCCACAGTCGTCCAGCGTGTTGCCTTGACAGAGACAAGCGATGCTTTGTGTGGTGAGCCTATCCCAGCTCTTTTAAGTTTTGGATCAGTTTGTCTTCTTCTCTTTCCTCGGTTGCAGTCTCTTCTCTCTTTAACACAGACACACACACACCCACACCAGCAATTCAGTTTTATTGTCAACTGTTAAAAACAAACAATGCTGCTTGTTCACTCTTATCATTATTTTCAAATTCGCCAGAGAAAACAACAATTTCCTTTCACACCCTGATACCGCCTATGTCTCCAGGTCATAGACAGTAGTAATGTAACAGTTTAGTCTACTAGAGACTGTGTTTATATAAACACACACAACTAAGCAGCGACAGCACCATCTGTGTAATGAGGAGATGTTAAATATTCTGAATTACCAAACAAAAAGAGACACATAAACTTTGCACTCATTTTAAAATCACATATATGACTGACTCATGCTCTTGTTCTCCACTAATGTCCACTCCACTGATGACAAAATAGAAAATAGAAAACAAAGTGGACACATAAGTTCCAAGATGTCACCTAAAACTAGCTTGGGTTGTTCCATAAATTTATAGAAACTCACATTTAAATTGTGACTGTTCTCAGCTTCAGCACTCTTCAGATTTTGCACCAACAAATTTTTATGAACGATTTTTAAAAACAGCCCCAGGCTATTCTGATTGCAAGAGCCTGGCACAATAATATTTTCAGAAACATTCATTAATCTCCTGTTGAAATGTCTATTTCAGAAAACAATCTTGATGTAGTACAATGGTAAGGTTGATCATTTTGGCTAATACGTCTGTACAAAAGTGATGGATGTGGGATGTGGGAAATGCTCATTGATATTATGCAAATTGTCTCTGTCCTGGTACATTAAACTTAAGCAATCAGAAATGAAATTTTTTTTATAAAATTTAAAATGTATATTATCAATGGTAGGGCTCTGCAGCACTGTCCACCTTTCTGCTATGTGGAGGAGAAATGTTACTGTAGCACATTAACCATAAATTCATTAACATTACCATTAAAAATAGCTTGTAAAATGTTGTTTTCTATTTTCTGTATAAATACATATTTTCATGTGTGAGAGGTGCTGGTCAACTGATTGTGTATGTAGGTCTTTCTGTTTCTGACATGTTTTATGTGCATTTGTTTAAAAAACATATTTTTAAATGTCCATAAATATCCTATTCTTCTCAGTTCTCATACGCATACAGCCCGATCTCACAGCAGTTCTTGAAATAGTCCTGTAAATATTAATTTATGTTCATGTACACAACATGTTTTGTTTTGTGTGTGTGTGTGTTTGTCAGTGACTTACTGACACCGTCACAATGCTCGTCATCATGCCCTTTTGCTGCTGAAGTATGTATACCTATATTTTTACCTACGTTCTATATCTGTACTTTTACTCAGGTTGTTGCACTCTACTTTTTATTTTATTACTTGTTATTCTGTTTTGTATATATATATATATATATACATATATATATATATATATATATATATATATATATATATATATATTAGGGGTGCAACGGTGCTCGTATCGATATTGAACCGTTCGATACAGTGCTTTCGGTTTGGTACGCATATGTATCGAACAATACAAAATTTTTAATTTATTTTATCAACTTTCCTTCTGACGGTGCTGTCTGTGTTGAGCGCTCAGTGGATCTGCGCTTGACAGTGCAGCCTAGGTGGAGTAGTCGAACGCAGGTTCACTGGGCGCAGGGCAAGCTAGCGAGACAGAAGCTAAGCTCGTTGCAACATGGCAAATTGAACCTCCCCACCCACATTCTGATCTGGCGTTTGGAACTATTTTGGTTTTCATGTGACGTATGGCCCTGAAGGTAAGCGCGTCATGGACTAAAGTAAAACAGTATGTTGGATGTGCCAGCAATGCTCAGTTACATGGGTGGGAACTAGTGTGTTAGCGCAGTTAGCTCGTTAACGTGTTGGCCGTCCAGCCCCATGCACGGGGCGATCCGCGGTAGCTCGTTAACGGAGATTTGCCGTGTTGTGGCGTTAACGTCATTTCAATGAGATTTACGCTGACAGCACTAGTGGGAACAAAACGAATATGACTGCACATTTACTCCGACAGCATCCTAGTGCAAAGACAAGTGGAAGCAGACAAAAACAACAAGCAGGCATGCTACAAACTTTACCCGAGTCATTTAGACAGCCGTTAGCACATGATTCTCCTTATGGGGACCTGATATGTTTAATATGCTGCTGAGAATATAGCCCAGAAGAAGCGTATAGTATAACTTTTATTTTGGAAAGAGCCATTTCTCTGTAATAAACTCTTTTCCAAAGATGAGTGATTTCTCGATCAGATAGATTTATTTTTTTATTACTTTGTTGTTTCAGCAACATTAAATTTAAAAACTGTACTTTTGAGTTAAAATATATATTTATAATTTTAATAAATGACAAATTAAAAAAGCATGAACATTTTTTTGTATTGAAAAAATATCGAACCGTGACATGTTACGAAATCAGTTTTACCCCTGTTCTTTTATTCGTCGAAACTTCCAGAGACGGCACCGGAACTCAGTAGTCATTTTTACAAAACTTTTATTTATCTTTATTCATCTTCATTTAAGCATGCACTTCTAGAAGGGAAGACGAGGCCGGTGTGTCCCTCTGCAAAATCTTCACCCCTTTGTTAGTTACAGCCAGCTTTATAGAGGTGTCCCCATCATAAAACCCCCCTACGGTGTGCTGCAAACTCTGTGTCTGTGTCTATGTGAGTGCTCGTGTGTGACTGTGTACGCATACCTGTATGTATGTGTGTGCACGTAAGTGAGTGTGCGTGACAGTTAAAACACTGTGGGTGTAGGTGACTCCCTAAAGGTCATAAAAAACCCATTTCCCTTCCAGACCACAGTTATCCAGGTCAAATGTTGAGACCCCCACCCAAACATTCTCTGGGGAATTTCCTCTCAGGATTAACTCCTCTCTGTTTTACTTTCACAGTTCAACTGGGGAGGGTCTCCTACCATTTACTCCTAAATTCAGGACACCATCAGGCCTTTATTACATTGAGGGCAGTGTCAATGTCTCTACAATAATTCTAGATTCTATGTTAACACATTTCTAAACTCTAAATCAGCTAAACATTTCTACAGACACCAAAGTACCGAACCAAACCTTGAATTTTGTGTATCGTTGCACCCCTAATATATATATTACTTTAATAAAATTCTGTCTCTTCGTTATTCTGTTTCTTTTCGCTCCAGGACCGTGTGTTATTCCACCTCATGTAAACATGTGATGCGAATGACAATAAAGCTCCTTGAATCCTTGAACCTAAATTTGCAAGTAACGCTTTTCAGCTGTAAAAATCTTGAATGTAAGAAACATTCAATATGTTTAAGTAAGAAACTTAACCAAGTAGTTTTTAATACCTGGCCAATTTGTTTTTAATGGATAAACCTATCCAAGTGACATATTTTTAACTAGTAATGCATTTACTCTTCTACCACAACAAAATCAGTACATATGAGAACAGATTGCTGAAAAATTGTGTTAGGGAACACAATTTGTGGTCGCTACTGAAAAAAATGAAAATCCTGATGTCATTACAGCAACTTGGACAACAAATGAAGGTTAGGCGCTAATTTTTGACTTTCCAAAGTCACCCTGTGAAATCTCTGCTCATAAAACTAAACTTTGGCTTTGTGTGAGCTTTGTGACACTTTTGTTCCTCACACAACTTTTGTAGTTTTCAAAAATCTGAAAGCTTGTATTCATTCAGTTTTAAAAACATTTGCAAATAATGCCCATTTATGCCAATAAAAGAAGCTTTGATTAGTAAAGTATCAAACTTTTAGGTTTAATAGTTAATACAAGTTAATGCAAATACAGGTGTAATCACAGATGTCAACAGCATGAACAAATGGGTCAGCCACTCAATGTGTGACAGAGCATTTTGTAAAGAAATAGAGTATACATGAACACGATTTATGTTAGGGAGTAGTAAGTGTAGTCTGTTCCCAAGGACAACTCCTCAGATGGTTATGGGTAATGAACCATTTGGCGGGTTAAGTCAGACCTGAGGCTGCTCTCTGATTTATTGTTTCAGATTTCTCAAAGGATGCAGCAATTTACCCCCACTTTCATAGGTTGGGGTTTCTGCCAGTATACTGAAAGCCCACCATATCCAAACTGACCCTCTTACAGACTTGAGAATATAGGATTTCCTTTAAGAAGTGTTTATTTCAGCCATAAAACTACAAATGTACAGTTAGCTAATGTGTCTATTTAGCCTGCTCATTTTGTTAACTGCTTAAATTAGTTATTTCAGTTCAATTCATTGTATTTTATTCAGCTCCAAATAACAAGTTGCCTCAAGGTGCTGTATATTATAAGGTAAAGGCCCTACAATAATACAGAGAAAAACTCCCAATGATTAGATGACCCTCTATGAGCGAGCTCTACTGCTAAACTATTGCTGCTATCCTTTAGGAGACTCTAGCTCATGTAGAATTACTGAATTTCAGGTTGATGCAGCCACTAAAATAAAATAAAATTCATTTGTATCTTTACCAAGCTAATACTTTAAACAACAACTCACATTAGACCCACACATAGAACCAAATGTATTTATCGGTAGTATTTGAGCAAACTCTGCTCTGCTGGTAATTCAGGTTTATATTGCTTTGGTCTTGTGTTCCTGAATTGGTGAATTTATGTTTTTCCCTCAACACAAACAGTAATTGGAAGTTTATTTCTCAAAAATAACTGCACCCTCTCAAAAAAGTACTTATACACAGTGCATTAAATTTCACTGAAATTTGCCGTTTTCACAGTTAAAACTTATTTTTAAAACCCTGTCTCCTATATTCCCTTATTAGCTGGACTGGGCTTTTTCTGTCTTGGTGTCTTCTGTGTCCATCAGCCTCTACTCTCTTCCAAAACTATAAGACCCAGCAGCACCAATGACAGTAAAATTACAGCTCAGTAATTGCAGTGGTGCTGTGTTTGGTCCTGGGATACCATCCATCTCCAGACAGCCAAACTACTTTTCAGGAAGCAACCACTGGAACTGATTTACCTTTGCATTTTTTGAGATATCACTCGGTTTCTTTTCTTTTTTCTATTTCTTTCTTCTTCTTTTTTTTTGCATTTCTTTATTTTAGCACAATTTTTTTATCACCAAGTTATCTTTTCATTCTGGTGTTATTGACAGTTCTTTTCTTTTAGTTTACTGTTTTGCAGTGTGTATGTCCATTTTATATTTTATTAACAGAATGTAGCTCTTTCCATTGAATAGATGTTAGAGTTAGTTTATAGGTCAATTATCACTGTTCTTTACCAATTAAGTTGAGATAGGCAGGCTTAGGTAGAGATAGGCTTCACTACAAATTATAAAATCACTTGGACATAAAAGCTGTAAGTCCAAGGTGGCGATCTTGCATATGTGGACAATAAAGTAACTTAAGGAATTATCACAGGTTGGTGAGTTTGCAAAGAATGTGTATATATCCATTTTTGTGCATGTGTGAGTTATTTGTCTTGGGATATGTGTATGCATTTGATGAAAAAAGTGGATTTGTGACTATCTAGTATGTGTTTGTGTTAGTAATAAAAGACACCTCCTTGGGAGAGGCTAATGGGATGTTAGGTTCCATTTTAAGAGGCAGCCATGCTTACAAATCACTTGATGTGGTTTTGCTGCAGCAGAATGGAAATATGCACAAGAAAAGAAAAGCGTTTGGAAATGAAGGAAAATAACAGACAAAAGGTGAAAGTGAGCCTTTTTGAAAGTTGCTTTTGTTGCTTTCTCCCTGTCTCTCACCCTATTTCCCTACCTAAATGATTCTGGTTTGCTGGTGTTTTTAACTGTGCAAAGAAGCACATCTCTTTCTTGACCCAATAACCCCCCCCCCCCCCCCCCCCCCCCCAAGTACAAGGGCTGCAGGTTTGATTTAAGTTCCATAGCAAAAAAAAAGAAAAAAGAAGGTGAAACTATCTCATTCACTGACTTACAGTAGCAATACTAAACTCCATCACATTACATGTGGTAATGTTTTCATCCATTGAGTAGCTGAACATACAGTGCAACTAACTGTTACGCCTCTGTGCATGATGCTTTTGCCTGAGATCCAATTATATTTAATGCACAGGCTGCTGTGTGGGTCTTGAATTAAGCAAAGATTTTCAGGTACACATAGCACTTTAACACTGGGTGTAAATGAGACATGATTTGCTGAATTGTGGCCAATGGTTTCTGAATTTTGTCTACCGTATATCTGTAAAATAGTGTATCCTGCACCACATTTATTTAGGTGTACAAAATAATATTGTGGTCTCTGCTTACCTGTCTATGAGCAAACACTCTGGTGACAGTGGGAAGGAAAAAGTCCTTTTTAACAGGAAGAAACCTCAAACAGAACCAGGTGGGCAATGGACAGCCATTTGACTGTTTGACACTAAAAATATTTAGACACTGAATTTCAAAAGAAGAATGATCTATCAGCGATACATCAGTCATTCATGCAGAAAAAGCCACTTTCCTCCTTCTGTTTGGAATAATGTATTACAAAGACGACAGCACAATGTTTCTTTTAAAAATATCTATGAAATGTAGCAAGAGATGCACAAAAAACACCTTTGTTTGATGCTTGGAGTTCAGAACTTCACTGAGGGGAATAAAAAAATCGAGAAAAAAAATGTGGTGTTGCCTCGCTTACCAGGCATGAGAAATACTGTACAATAGTTTGATAGGTTGGCAAATAAAGATATTCTAAATGTTAAAAAAAAGCAGTTTATCAATGAGGTCATTCAGTTTTGTCAAAGCCACTTTCAAGGTAGTGTGTGTAAGTGAATATTGTGCCAATTACATTGATCAAAATAAATACATAAAATCAAATAAAAATTGTAGGACATATTGGGACATCAATCGTAAGCTTTAAGAATACATTTTAAGTTGCAATAACTTGATAAATAGCTTAATTTTTAGCGATTAACCTTAAGATAGCTGTTGAGTTTAAATTTGTGTTCAGTCTAGGGGTGGGACACATACCCATCAACTACAGTACACAGATTTCTTTTAAATTTATGAAATGCCCTTTATGCTATTTGTCCTGTATATGTATCTAGATACTTCCCTTTCCATAGCATAAATTCCAGATCCCAAGTTCTATCCAGAACATTTTGGCAGAGTCATAAGGAAAGCATGTGTTGGATTTGGATTAGCTAACTTTTATAAATTCATGTAACATGGTTTCCATTGCCCTCAGAAAGTGAAAATGACTTTTGCTGTTACTGTTTATTTAATTGTTTTGGATAATATAACAGCCTTTCCCTAAATTGTGATAGAACATACGCAGTTAAACATTGCATTTATTTAACAGGCTCTGTTAAATAAATACAATTACTTTCAGTTCAGTTGCCTCAAGGCACAGGATTAGAGAGAGAACCCAAACAATCAGGCAATGCTCTATAAGCAAGCACTTGGCAACAATGGGAAGGAAGAACTCTGTTTTTGTTTTTTGGAATTTTGGAAATCTAACTTCTTTATCAGTTAATGGTATTCTTCCCATAGACTAAAATTACTATAAACTATATAGCTGTACTTTTCTTTCAATCAAAGTGGTCAGAATTTTGTGCCTGTTTTAGTCTTCTTCTTCTTCCTCTTCTAAAATATTTGTTCCCTCCTTTTAGGTTGTTGGCAGACAGCTTTTTTCTTCCCTTCGTTACCTGTTAATGCTGCCTTAATGTTCACTTTGCTTAGTTTCATCTTCTGTCTTTCTTCCTTTTTATCCCAATGTTTGTCTTTCCCCTATTCTTTGGCCAGGTGAGTAATGTTATGTCAGAACAATAGTCTATTGTGTTTTATTGAGTTGCCTACATCCTGCTTCCATCTCACTTTATTCCTTGCTCATTCAGTCTGCTTTACTTCATTCTCTCACTCTTTTTTTTCTTTATCACTTTTCCTCTGATTCGTTTTTTTGTTTTGGGGCTTTTTTTTTTTTACATGTCATTCCATGAGATCTCTAGAGAGTGGTTGGATGCACTTAGTAAATAAAAAGAAATGGGGATTAGTGGAAGTGTTCTGGTAGAACAGAAGAGGATAAAGGGATCAGAAAAATGGTTAATGCATAGTTGGCTATAAAAGTATTAAAAGTGAGGAAATTGTAGTGAAATCCAGCATAAACCAGGAAAAAGTTGAGGAATTTATTTCATATTCAAACAAATACAATCACTGGTCACTTAATTAGTTACCCCTACTTTGCAGCTTGTTAATGCAAAGATCTAATCAGCCAAATACACAGCAACACTCCAGTGTATCTAGGCTAGTGATGTGGTCAAGGTTCCGTGCTGAAGTTTAAAGGAAGTATCAGAATGGGGAAGACGTGTTTAAAAGGAACATAGTTTGGCTATTTGTGCCAGACAGGGTGGTCCCAGAAACTGTTCCTACTGGAATTTTCCAGCACAACAGTCTCTAAGGAGCTACAGAGAATGGTCTAAAAAAGAGAAAGAAAAATCCACTGAGCCTTTCCTTGCTGATGCCAGAGGTAAGACAAAAATTATCAGATTCCTTTGAGCACTTACGAAGCCAACGGTAACTCAAATGACCACTGGTTCCAAGAAGACAAAAATACCATCTCTCTATCCACCAGTCAAATCTTCAGGGAGATAAGCATGATGAGAAGAACACATCATGTGTCTCTGTTGTCAGGAAACTCGGGCTAAAGTTTACACAGACTCATAAAAACTGTACAACAGAAGACTGAAAAAAAATGTGTGAAAATGTGACTCTGAACTTCTGCTGCAACATTTGGAGGTCTTAAAAAAAACAGGAAGACATGGATACATAGCACCTTATATCAGTGGTTCATGCTGGTGGTCCTGGTGGTGTAATGATGTGCTTCTGGGCACACTTTGGACCCTTTAGTACCAACTCAGCATCATTTAAATGCTACAGCATACCTGAGTATTGCTGCTGGCCATGTCCATCCCTTTATGACCACAGTATACATATTTTCTGATGGCTGCTTCCATCAGGATAAAGTGGAATGTCACAAAGGTTAAGTCATGTGGGTTCAATGTGGTCAAATACCCTCCACAGTTGCCATAAATACAGACAGACAGAAAGATAATTACTCAAATTTAGTAGAAAAGGTAAGGAATTTGGGATGAAGACAGCCTCACAAACACATTAATACAGAAAAAAAAAGTACAAGTGGAAAATTCAGAATGACAATCTGCTGGACGGAATGAGGACAGGGTTGAGAAATAGACAGAAAAGGATGAATAGGAGATAAGATGGTGTTGTGAATAATGGTCGGTCAGTGTTAAAGCCTTAATCAATGCTTGATTAATATTAATTCGTTTAGCTTTGGCAGAGGGGCGGGGCTAATTGAAGATTTCCTACTGAGATTGATTGGGGAGAGGGCACCAAGGACATGCTAGCATAGCAGCACACACATACATTCTTTTCCTTTATCGTCTCTCACGGTCTCTCTCTTTAACCGACACACTCACACTCACTCATGCATTCTTTGTGCTGTCATTGTATATGAACTTTAAAGACCTCCGTTTGTGAGGCATCCAGAATTTTAACTTGACAAACAGCCATGCAGAGACTCAAACTTGATGTCTGATGTTTTTCTTTCTGGTAATCTTGAGAAAAATATTATTAGTCACTTAAATGGCAGTACTCACTAAAACTGCAAAATCTTTTTTAACATAAAAGGAGAGTAACATGTCATTTGTACAAAAATAACACTGGTGTGCTAGTTACTGGTAGTTTATGAATGATATTTTGCTCAGAATTTTCTAAAACATTAAATTTTTAGAGAAGTTTGCAGCTTCTTTTGTGTGCAAAAAAGCAGTTGTGTCCAAAAGAGTGGGGTCTTGTACTCCATTCTTTGCTTTGACTTTCACCTTTTTCCATCTTTTTTTTTCCACATCAATCCCTTCTAGTTTGCCTGATTAAGGACTAGTAGTGACCTTGGAGTAAAGTGTAAGAGCTCACCCATGCACACATGACATGCTTTTGTCACCTTGTGGGCAGTAACAGACAACATTTGAAGATTTAGGGGCTTTTTACTCTCTTGAGGCTGAATTTAATAGAGCTATTTTTATTGTGTGCAGTTCAAATTTATAGTTTAGAGATTCTACAATGATGCAGAGAGAGAGAGAGAGAGAGAGAAAGAAAATAAATTGACTGGCAAAATAGAAACTGTGGTACTGTGGAATAGTAAACAAAGCCTAAGCTAGCTGACCTAACCTGCTTACTGACATCTAATACTCAGTAATTTCAAGGGAATGTACATATAAGCCCATTGAATATAATGTGCTGTGCATAGATAGGCAGACAGAGCATGAGTGGTTTTATGCGGTCCTATATGAAGTCATGTGTAGCTTAATGGGGCCATGCTTAAAGAGTAAAATTCAGGAAAGCCTTTCAGAAAGCAGGTGAGAATTCGTATGATTATCATGTCATAATAATTCTTTGTTTACTATAAATCTTTCAGTGTAACAGGAAGTGAAACATTGGAGAAACGGTTCCACTGAATGAAACTGAAACATACTGAATTTTCACCTGCATTTGTGTCAGGTATCGATTAAGTGTACCCAAGTGTTAGGTATCACAGAATGGATTTTCTGCACACAGGAAGTGGCTCACTTCATTTTAAAAATCAGTTTAAACCCTGTACATATCATCTATTGCTTGTATTCCTAGCATAAAGTTCCGTTAATGTCATCTGTGATGATTATTATTGGCGCTGACTTAACAGGCTCTACCATGGGAGCAGAAAGAGCCCATTACAGTACATAGAATGTTACTGTTCCCATATATTATGGGCTGCTGCGGCTGATTGTATTCCATTTTAGCCTGTCCTACCTTTTATGCTCAACTTTGTTTTTCATCTCAGTTTATTTTCTTCTCTGTCCTAACACCTCAACCATTAGTCTTCTCCCTCAGTATAGAAAATATATTGCATAGCCAGAAGCGTTATGTAAACCGATTGCACAATTGGATCCGTGGCTCAGCTAAAGACTGTAGGATCCCCGAGGCATTAATGGTACACACTAAACACAAGTGCAAAATGCAGATATAGAAAAAATATGAGCAATTGAAAAAATTCAAAGGACAATTATAGTGTTTATGCCATGAAAGGTGGGTTTCAAAATTATTAAATCTTACAGCATTCCATCCTAGCTTTATTAGCCAGTTGAGACATAGTAATAAATATTATTACTAAAAGTGCCATATGACTGTGTCATGATGGGTCATGGTTGTTATTTTCCTTACTGATTACTTACTTCTCTAATAGAAGCCAGGAAAATGAAAAGACATGCGAGATTAGCATGCTCCATATTGGCACTGACACAAAACCTGATACCAGTACTAAGGTACTGTAGTTTTCTTTTCTTTTCTCTGGCTGTAGAAAAATGCCAGGATTGAATTGAATAGGTCAGGATTGTTTCTGTGCTTACAGTGTATGTATGCAGTGTATGTAAGTGTGTAGTGCTGAATGTGTTTGCGATTTCTAGGCTGCACAAAGTGAGAAGGTGGAGGAACATGTCTGGTCCAATCAAGGCTGGTATTCCTCAGTGCACTGCCATTTTTTAAGCTAACTAATAGCAGCCGGTTGGCCCTATAAATCACCAGAACAGAGATAAAAATGAAACCATCACCAAGATGGAGAGGAGAGCACCATGCCAGGATATCATTTTAATACAGTTGTATAGTTGTGTGTGTGTGTATGTATGTACGTTTAAAAGAAGCTATGGAGGGAGAAATATGGAAGACTTTCTCTCTTTATTGGTTTGTACTGTGTATGTGTTTAAAGTTTATAGGTTTGTGTGTGTATGCATGTGTTCATGTCTTAATATCCATGGCTAAGCCTCGCTCTGAGAGACTACCATTTTTAGACTTGTCTGTCTTTCTGCCAACACATGATCAAATCTGATGCCTCTTTTATTTGAACACCTGTTGGCTGTTCAGTTTTAGTCTTCCAGAGAGTAATATTCTCACCAGAGCTTCCTAAATCCATTTTTTCTTTGTGCTGTGTCTGAAACAGCAAGTAGGCAGTCTGACAAAATACTACCAAATGAGCTACAGGGGTGGTTATGAATTTCACAAGATTAGTATTCTGCTCAAACCTTGAGGATTGTGACACCAGATGGACTGTTTTTTACTGTATAATCCTTAAAAAAACTGCAGCTAGTTAATTAGGCATTCATGGTTTTAGATTTGTTCCACATATAAACTTTGAGCGGGGTACGAAGGTTGTCAGTCTGGTTAATACGTGCATGTGGTTTAAGTGAAGCAAAGGAGTTTAGTCGCTTTCATCTCTTCAAATTGTAATGAAAAGTATTTCCTTTTGATATTAGGTGTTGGTTTACAGATTGCAGGCGTTATCAGGAAGTTAATTATAACAAATAGGGGAATGTTGCTAAAATATCTCTTTATCACTGATTGATTTTTCTTTATGTCAACAATAGTAGAAAAATCCTATCACAGTTTCTCAACGATTATGTTCCTTTCTTTAATCTTGTTTTGTATGGATCACAAGTCCAGAAAGCATTGAGTTCACTGTTTATGCTTTTATAAATGTCCCAATTGTCATTTTTTTCTACTCACACTTGTCACAATCAACCCACCAAATTGACATAGCAGTAGCTCAGGCAGGCCACAAAATGAAACTCAGCTGCGACTCTGTTAGATCAGCTGATTTCAGTGTCATTCCACTGTCTGCTGATGGCTCAGCTGATAACTTTGCACGCAAAATCTCGGCCTCAGTTGTTCTGGCTTTAACATGTCCACCACTGGTGCACATAAGGGAGTTGTTTTACAACAAGCTTCTTTTGTGTGGATTAATAAAGTCACATATGTTGCCATTAACCTTCTCTTATAAGCTTGGGTCTTGATACTGCTTCTCCACCTCAGCCATGCCTCCCTTTGAAAAGTTCAAGTGCATGAAAAGCTTTTGGGCACCTGGGGCCCTGGGCACTGTTGGCTTGTACCGGGGTGGCTGGCCTCTGGAGGGGGTCAGCCACCCGTTGCCTCTGGTTCTCTGGGACTCTATTTTTTGGTCTCCATTTAGGAACTCTCATCTTTTTTCTGCTGGGCTGGGCAAGAAGTTGTCATCGAGATGTGTGGCCACGGGTGTTTGGTACTCTTAGGGAGGGTGGATTGCCTGGATCTCCAGGATCTTCGTCTGTCTGTCTGTCTCTGGGGTGTTATTGCCAGTGTTGGGACTAACGCGTTATTAAGTAACGCGTTACAGTAACTACGTTACTATTGTGGTAACGAGCACGGTAACTAGTTATTATGCCAAAACCAGGAACGCGTTAGTCGTTACTGGGATTTAGATAGGGTCGTTACTCGTTACTTCGTGTGGTGGCTATCGCGGAGCTTCCACAGATTCTTTAACATTAGCAAGTGGTGGAGGCCAGCAGGTGGATGAGGGAAAGGGGACGTAGAAGGAAAAGAGACCCGAGGCGGCCGCCGGTCCAAGTGTGAACTGAACTTCAGGTAAGAAGTTATGACCTGCAGTCTATCTGGGTCAGATATAAACCAAGTTTAGGTGGAGTTTATTTCCGTTGTGCTGACTTTTTCCGTACTGCGTACTAGCTAGCATGACGGAGTTTCTATACAGCTGGGTGGGTGCTATGAAGTTAATGATGTTGAACTTTATTTTGTTCATAAGTTATTAGAGTTGCCAATCGTCCCGTCTGGTATTCAGATAAAATATTACGCGTTTCTTGTTGAGGCGAAAAGGAACAGTTTGTCCCGTAATTCAGCTACAATGAAAAAGACACAAAGCTGGAGTTATTCTGTGTTTGCTGCACAGCTGCTTCTTCTTCTTTCATTCCCCTCCCTCTCCCGTTTCTACTTCAATCATGAAAACTGATCAATGATCAGCTGATCGGCTCTCTTGTTTGTTTATCGCCCACTTTGCGCCAGAAAGAGGAAACCAGCGGATGTCACGCTAAACAACAGCAGCACGTTTAAGCTTGATCAGCTGTTGTTAGAATTTATTTAATATTAATTTCTAGTATCAGCTGATGTTTGCTGGAGCCACAGCTGCAAAAAAGCTGCTGGTCATGATGTCGGTTTGGTTATCTGGTGAGAGGGAAACATGAAGATGAAACCAGGAGATGTCCTTACTGAATCATCAGAGCTGAGCAGGTGATGGAGAAACAGGTTTACCTTTTAGGTGACATGAATGAGTTGAAGGGAAGTTATGAACTGTTTCTGAGAGACAGATAACCCCATGATCCCTTTTTAGGTAGCTGACAGCTGGTAATTGTGCAGGTGCGGATCTAGCAAAGTTTTGCCAGGGGGGCCAGGTAGGGCATTAACAGGGAGAGGTGGGCACAAAGAAATACTTTTCTTTCTTATTCTAATTTAAAATGTCTAGCTTTTAAAAAATAATTATCTGAATCTTGCGAACAAACGATTCATAGATTGATGCAAATATACCATCAAAACAGTGTACATCACTGTCACAACAGTGTTTGTTTTCATTCAAAGGCTTTATGATTTTTCCTATAATGGTGGGCCAGTCTCTAGTCAAAATGCCCGAGCCGATTTTTTGTCCCAGTCCAGCCCTGTATGCAGCTCATCTGCAGTCTGGTGTTACCTACATCTTCCTATTCAGAAGGCAGAATTTCCGAGTTCTGAGTACAATCAAAAGTACCACGACTGCAGTTTTTGTGTTGGATGTAAAAGGCGCACATGATGCTGTGACGTAGGCTAGAATCATGGCAGCAGTCAATGATGGTCCGGGTGTGAGATTTCTCTTGTGGAAATATGCACATTATCTTTTCCTTTCTATTGGTAGGTGGCACAGTGCACTTGTGGCAAGTTAGCAAGCTAGAAGACTGGCAAAGTTATGGAAGCAACACATTAACAAGAGAATTCTGAGTAAAACCAAAGTTACTTTCCCTAGTAACTAGTTACTTTGAAAGTAACGAGTAACTTGAAGTAACTGAGTTACTTTTGATAGAAGTAACTAGTAATGTAACTAAGTTACTATTTTAAAGTAACTTACCCAACACTGGTTATTGCACCTTCTCACCCTTATTATGAAATTAATTTGTGACAAAGACGCACACACATATACACATACACACATACACACTCACATAGAAGATTGTTGATTTGTGTATCTTTGCTTTTTACTTTTTTCTTTTTGCTCTTTTTTTTTTTTTTTTGGCAATTTGTGCTCTGCCCTTTTATTCTATTTTCTCCAATTCTTCTCCCATTCCTTTGTTTTTTCTTCTCTCGCCTTTTCTTTTGTTTCTCCCACCTGTTGCCTTAGACATTGTCATATTACACATATTCTGTAATATAAGGAATATCACTAACAGACATGAATAAACAAACGGATAAAAGAAACACACAACTAAGACTTACCTTCATTAAAAAAACAAAACAAAACAGGTCAGGTACATGGACTGAACTGAAAATTAGTGAAAAAGCAGCTACTGGCCAAAAAGAAGAAAAAACAAAACAAAACAAACAGGAAAATCTGGCTCCCCAGAAGCGCAGTGAGGGGTGGCTATAAGATTTTTCCAAAGCACTGAAAATCACACAAATATTTACCAAAACACAAAGGAGATTAACTCTGCAACAGAACACCACTACAAGATTAAGTTGTGACATAACCAGAAAAATTACCCTTGAAGTGACAACCAGGTAAAAAGGCTTACTTTACTAGATTTTTTCATCTCTCTGCCTCTCGAAAACCCTCCAAAAGCTGTTACACCAGGCAGGTGGTCTTAGATTTCAAATCTGTGATGCCTGTTGTTATTTCATGTGACTGTCAAAGGAATCGACTTAGGACTGCCAACTGCACCAGACTCCCTACAATAGCAACATGTAGTGACAATTACCACAATCTGAAATTAACAAAGGATTGTGTCATATGGCGGGTAATTATGAACCACAAAGACACTGGACTATTCTGCCAAAATCAACAGGCAGAGAAAGAAGAAAAAAGCTTAGAGAAAAATGTCTGAAACAGAGAGACACATGAATGAACTGATAGATAATATGGAGAAAATGGCCATGAAATTATCTCCAGAGTAACCCAAAGTCATTATCTGGAACACTCTCTGAAATAATGTCTGGCACTATCCCAGATAAAACACAATAGTCATTATTCACAGTTCAAAAAATGGAACAGTAAAATACATTTTTAGGGGATAAAGGGTCAGGTGCCTGTTGGGCTACATTCAGCATGCACAAAAAATGCATTTTACTATTATCTGGAAAGCTATCTATAACCATCCATAATATGATGTGCGATATAAATAATGAATATGGTATGTTACTTTGCGGGTCATATGTACTATAGAAAAAAGGATAGAGAAACTGAAGTGCTATAAAGCTATAACACAGGACCATTTGATACCCTTTTCAGATATTTTATGTATCATTGTCTGGGGTGAGAATAACTTTTGCAGTTCAACAAAGTTTTTTTGAGTTCAAAAGCTTAGAGAAACTGAAAGACTTTAATTATCCAGCAGAGAGTTAGCAGGCAAGAAAGTCGAATTTTTTACTCAACATAAAAGTTGTGGTGTTGTAACCTTGTAATCTTAAATAGCTGTTAAAGTTTTTCCTTTTTTGCGAAAAGAAAGAATGATTGAGGAGGACAGACTTCACACAGACACGCACAAGATTTCTAATAGTTCTTAAAATGTAACAGTCACTTATCAAAAGTCCAACAAATTTTCCTTCACAATCATGCCTAGAAACAATTTTGGTGTGTTTTGCAACTGGTTATTGTGCATAACAATCACAAACTGTAAAACATGTATTAGTTATTTAATTCTGGTAGTGTAATAGTTGGTGTTATCCTAACTTTATGACCTAACTCTGTGAAATGACGAATTATATCGGAAGATGAAATTAAAACGTCTATCATTTCATATTATACGTTATCATTTGTTTCGTGGTGTCACGAAATACACTGTTTGCAGCAATATTTTTCATTGGTTGGATGGTCACCATGTAGATGCAGGCACAGAGAAGATGAGGCAGAACCAGGTAGCTCCAAACAGAAGGCTCTCTGTTCCATGGACATGGTTTGGTTATTAAAAGTCTGAGTTTGCAGACTTTGTGCCGACTTCTGTGCCACAAACCGGTCTCCACAACAGACTCAAACATGACAAACCTCTTCTACCACCTTTGCAAGAGTCACGTGAAAGAGTATAGAGAGAGTTTACAGATGAGAAGCAAAAAGGAGCCACCAGGTGCTCAAAATAAACCTTAGAATCAATCATTAGAACAGCTTTTCCCCTGCAGCATGCTATGTAATAACTACTCACGAAGAAAATTGCGGCTATTACAACTTATATCTAAAAAATATATAGTTTCATGCATTGGTCAAAACACACGACTCCAGGTACACAACACCCAGCTGAAAACACGTAACACAAGTTGAGTTTCCCAAGATTCACAGAAGCAGCCACAGTGCAGAGGGGCAATCCGCCCTCCATGAGATGTTTCCCTTTGCTTTGAGGCAAGCAGACCGCCCCCAGTCCTGCAGCAGCAGGGAGGCCCAGAATTCCAGACTGCGACCAGACGGCCAACTCCTCCTCCTGGCCCCCCGTCCCAGATGTCGAACAGAGAACGGGGATGTGGACCCCATACCTCACTCCGCCCGCTCATATATGGTTTTTCTGTGTGCTGCTCTAAAGTGCATTTAAAACATGGGAGGGACATGGTACTCTCTGCCAGAAAGCAGCTGGTGTCAGCACGGCCCCTCCTGAGAAGAGTGTAAGTAATGTGGATGTCTAGGTTGTGGAATAAAATTGAGGCACTGGTAGCCAGACGGGGACTGAGGGAATGCCTCCCTTGCACCTCAGTGACACACCTGTACCTCAAGCAAAAGTACTCCCTCCCTGGAGCCAGCTCCCCTGCTGACCCCTGCTGGCATCCCGTTCCCTGGAATCCATCAAGGGCAGGGCCCGTCTAGACCAGGGCCCACATCAGCAGCACCACCAAGCCCCACAGAGGCTGGGGCGGCCCACCCGACCCCACCGCAGATGAAAACTACACCCATGGATAACATCAAGAGTGAACACGACATTGATTCAGTCATCCACTCCACCAGGATATACAGCAATGACATCGGAATGTCATTCGGACTGGGGAAGTATAGTCGGATGATAACAAAGAGAGGGAAGGTAGTCAGAACTGAGGGGATCGAACTACCAGAAGGCAAAATTGCAGACATAGAGGCTAGCTACATGTACCTGGGGATTCCACAGGCAAATGGAAACCATGAAGAGGCCGCTAGGAAAGCTCCAACCAGTCAGCTGAATGGTAAGATCAAGATCCGAGCTACCAACACCTACGCCCTGCCCATGATCAGGTAACCTGCTGGGATAATAAGCTGGCCAAAGGAGGAGATAGAAGCACTGAGAAGCACCAAGTCTACCACCCTGAGGCTGTATGCTGGTTCCAGATACAAATGGACAAAATGGTGGTGGCTAACCACACAAGAAGCTGGAGAAGTACCAAGGTTTCAGAGAAGAGCTCGAGAAGATGTGGAGGGTGAAGGTAACAGTGATCCCAGTGGTAATCGGAGCACTAGGTGACTCCTAAGCTAGGCGAGTGCCTCCAGCAGATTCCAGGAACAACATCCGAGTTTTCTGTCCTGAAGAGCACAGTCCTAGAAACAAGCTAAGATACTGCACAGGACTCTCAAGCACCCAGGCCTCTGGTAGGTGACCTGAGCTTGAAGGATAGACTGTCCGCAGGGGCGAGAAGGGAATCCTTTTTTTAATATAACATATATACACATATTCCTCACAGGTAGAAGGTCCTGAGTTTGACATCTATGAGTACATCAGGAAGATTGCCACAACCCAAGAAACCCAAGAAAAATCAGGGATCAGGATCAAGAATAGGAACTGCTGATAGACAGAAGAAGTGGCTGAAGAAATCCTACCAGTGGCTGGACAAAGATGGACTCAAAGACAGCATGGCCATAATCATGGCAACGCAGGGACAAGTGCTAAACACAAGATCGATAGAGGCTGAGGTATACCATACTAGGCATGACCCCTGGTGCAGGCTGTGAAAAGATGCCCCTGAAACAATCCAGCACAGCAGGGTGTAAAACACTAGCAGGCAGGGTAAACATGGAAGACCAGAACCAAATGGCTGGCATAGTATAGGGCTTTGGAGTTGACATCACGCCGCAGTGCATTGTGGGATTGCAGCATCATGTCAGTAGGCCAGAAAGCAAAACAAGCACACAGTGTTGGACTGTTGGAATCGGGTCTGCCAGAACCTTGTTCAAAATCAGCGCAAAAGACAAAGGGCTGTATCGCGACCGATTGCGCCCAGACGCCACGAGATGGTACTTTGGAAAAATTGCGTGCATCGGTAATGTGGACCCGTGTGAAATAAGGAAGTGGAGTGGAAACCCAGACGACCACTGTGACCTCATTGTGTAGACACAGAGAGACCTTGCTGTGATACGCATCTTCCCTGATGTGGATTTCTGGGAACCGCGTTTAAAGCAAGCACACGACTTCTTTCTTAAAATGTGCCTTCCTGAACTTGTTGGGAAATACTTCTCCAAACAACGTGCTGCTCTAAATAGCCTGTGATGTTTCATTTTGTGGTTCAAGGTTGATGCCAGCTGTGTGTTGCCATGTAAATAGTTTGCATTTCAGTTTTATGTACTTGCTAAGTACATGTGAACAGATCAAGAATAAAAAACAAACAAACAAATATACTATTCTTTTCTGTTTTATTGAAACTACTTCACACAAAGTATAATTATTTACAATGAACTACACATGCAACACAACTACTTTATGAATATTCAATAAGAGCAAGTTTCATTTGGCCCTGGTTTGACAACCACACTGGGGCACATATTCACCAAAACACAGCAAACCTTAACACAAACTCTGCACACATCATTCCTACAGCATCTCTGATGTCAAAGCCTCTGTCAGCCAATACTACGTCCCTTGGTAACAGCTTTTGAAGAATGCCACATTTCTCTGTGATGTGTTTATCTGATGCACGCCACCCCCATTCCCTGGAAATGAAAGAAATAGCTTCATGGGGTGTAATCCCGATGAGGTATTTTATGGTGTGTGTACCCTTATAATGAGAGTATGTTTGTGCAGGTGCCTTTAAATTAGATGGTCTTTCTGTTCAAATCTCAAAACAGTCAACAATGATGGCTACTCGTTTTCCAAAAGTTTCAGTAAACTGTGGAGGCATTGTGACCTGTAGACAGTGCCTCTCAGGCCAGTGCACCAGTGCTCCTAAGCGGGCATACAAAACATCAATGGTATCAGCGAAGATAGAAGACAGTGTTTTGTGGGACACATCGAATAGATGACAAAGATGCTGGACTGGAAGATCAAGTCTGAGACGCATTAGTGTAAGTAAGAGCATTTGGAAGCCTGTCAGTTTCTTCGATACTGGCAGGAAATCTTTGACAGTGTTGAAGAGGGACATTAAGACAGCATAACAATGTAGTCCAGTGTAATATCTTACTTTTTCGATATCATCCTTTAAGAAATGTTCATTCAGCTCTGTCTTTTGCAACTGTGATCGAAGCAGTCTGTTCTCCTCCAACAGCCGGTTTATTTCTGCTCTGCCCTGTTCATTGCACGCACAATCATTCGTCTGCCCTTTAGCTTCCGTGACGCTGTCTGTCCGATCACTACTGTCCACATTTGCAGCTGGTACCTCAACCTCCACTTGTCCAACACAACTGCTGTCCACTGCCTCCATGATATTGTGATTTTGTTGTTGGTCTTCTGTCAGATCTTCATGGATCACTTCTGCACGGGGCACACCTTCAGACTCTGCAGCTGCATAACAAAAGCCTGTAAGATAAAATTAGTGCATACACATAAGGTAAATGTACATCAATATTCCAATGACAGGTATGTGATTCATCTGGAAGTTATGTGCGGATTAGTGTACATAGATAGAAATTCAGTATGTTTTTAGGGGGGAGTGGTTGTTTACCTCCGATGGGTGCTCTTTTTCGCTTCCGTTGCATAGGCCTTGCGTGATACAGGTATGTCGTCGTGCCCCATGTGCAGTGTTGGTGCCCAGTCTGGATTTGTTACATCCATTTCATATGCTGGTTTGCCTGCAATAATGCCAAATCATAAGCTACTCAGTCGACATGACGTGGTTCTGCAGCATCACACATTAGCATGTTTTATCTCATTATCTATGACCTCAGCGAATTGAAAATAACACTAAAAGCCTTTTAAGAGTGATTAATTTAGAACTCACCGGAAAGAAAATGCCGCGAGCAAACTAACAAAAAGCTGGGGATTGCAGAGAACTCGATATCCGCTCGTCTCACCGCTGCAATCCAAGCCGGACGTCTTTTTTTAGTAATATCGGATACATGGGATCCCTCACGTTGCCTCCAGGATGGAACATGATGAAAAGAGAGCCCATTATCCAGCTTCTTGCCTTCACGATCGTGTGATCTAACGTTGCAACCGACAACACAACACGTACGAACCATAGCGGAAGCTGTATCCTTTGTCTGGCCTACTGTCATGGCGGAAGGGGGCGTGGCCCACTTCCCGTGCCATCACGCTCCAAAGCCCTATACAGGAACATCTGTGTTATAGACTTTATTAGAAAGGAAAATTTTAAGCCTATTCTTAAAAGTAGAGAGAGGCCTGAAAGCTGAGAGAGAAGAACTCTAATGGGGTAATATGGAAAATTTGAGGTCAAGACATTCCTGCAGTTTAACTAATTGGTGTGTGTTATCTGGCTTCATGGACTAGCTTCTGACTGAAGATAAGGCAAGACACATTGCTAACTGGTGTAGCTTCTACATGGAGCTATTTGGTACTATGACTAAATCCTCACTATTGGTTTCATTATTTTCTCAGTTAAACGTTTACTTAATGTTCAAATTTAACTTATAGTGTTATTTGGAAATTTGTATTTCACACTGGTGTAGTTACATGCAGTAGTAACATTTTGGCTGTCACCTAGCAAAGTAAAACATGACAAATATAAGGCCGTGACTCCTCAGTTTGACCCGTAGAAACAGCAAACATTAAGCTTGGCAAATCATCTCCATGGAAACATTCCTCTTCATTGGTACAGCAACAGATGAAGCTTTTATATTTGATATGTAGCTCACAAGAGGGGATATGGCACATTATAAAACGAAAATAATGACATAGTAAGGCTTTTTTGATCAAGGAAATTGAAATTAATGAGGCTACAAATTATTTTACTATATATAATCCCCTCCCCACACACACACCAGAAGATAATGAGACCTTTTGCTAAAAATGCTTCTGTAAATTCATGACACAGCCATGATATTAAATGAGTGGGTAAAAATTTTGCTAACAGATGTACCCTCTTGCACAGCACCATGGTGAAATTTGTATTTGTGCTTTCACATAATTACATGTGGACAAACAATTGTCTCCTGTAGACCACTGTGGGAAATTCATGGGACGCCTGTACTGGGAATTTTATTATGGTATGTCAAAAAACTAAACACATATTGGAAAATACTGGCAGCAAACAAACTATGGTGTTGACCTGAAGAAAAATGTGTCTTTTCTTGCTACTTTCTTATTATTACTTTCTTATTTAGCTACTATTCTTATTATAGCTAAATTATACACATTAGAAAGCTATTGTGCATTTACAGTTTAATTGGTGTATGTGTAATAATAATGTAAATATCAGAAATGTGTAAAATTCAAATGCCAATTTGTAATTACAAATTATCTCTCTTAATCAAATGCCATCAATTTGCCACAATTTCCTTACCTGAAATTTATTTTGAGGTTTTATGAGAAATTAAATTTGCCTTTTGACTGACAGCTGCCCCCAAACAATATGTAGGCTGCTATTAAATAACCTTTGCTTGCTATGCAGACACTGTGACAGTGTGCAATCACAGCTGACGACAGGAAGCAGGCACACTTACTGTGACTGCCACCTGGAGTGAGCATGTGTAATGAAGGGCTTCACTGCAGAGACTAAAGAACCCTCAGATCATCATAATGAAGCAGCTTACATACACTGAGAAAAATGGTTGTGCAAAGCAGTATATTCTGATTTCTTCAAGCATGTAAAGTTATTGTAAAAAGAAAGTACAAGTTAGTTTTACATAACAAGACAAGAAAAAATATTTTTTTACTTTTAGATTATTTAATCAGTGTTTCAGGTTTGTCTGTCATGTCACGCTTTTACTGTGCTGGTCTGCTGTAACTTAATAAATAAAATGTGACTGCCTGCTGATGCTGTGCATGTGGAACACAACACGGTGTGTGAATGGTTTATTTTCTTTATTCCTTTAAAGGGAACCCTGGCTATTAAGACATATTTGCGCTAAAATATGTACTGTAATTTCAATAACAAATATGTGGTATTAAAATACACCAAATGTTTTCCTTTTAAGCACATTTTATATAAAACCGATTTACCGGTAGGTCGCCATTGTTATTTACTTCTCAATTCACTCTGGGTAGTGACGTCATACGGTTGCACCGCATCCAGTTCACAGTTAGCAGCGCACTGGAAATGGCTTCTGTTCAACCTTTCCAGTTTGAACCAGAGCAAACCGCGAGAGAGAATGAAAATAGTCAACCAGCACTTATTTTAGATGAAGATGAAAACAATCCGTCACACAGGATGAGAGAGTCAGGGAAAACTACTGGTGTCTATGCGGCTACTGCTTGCCAATGGCAACGACGACTGAGACCGTTTGTTGTAAAGCACCAAAACTTTTTGAAGCCGTATGTCTTAATCCAGATGTTCTTTGGGCAGCCCTTGTTAGCCTCCATAACCGGTATCCAGTCTTTAAGTGATAACATTATCAATCCTGCTTCCGGGCCCAAAGTAGTCTGCATTTAATAAGACTGTTGTGTTTTTAACATGTTTTAATGCTTTGTATCTTGTTCAAATTAGTCTCAACAATCCCCTAAAAACAGTCAGTGATCATTGTAGGCTTCTCACGGTTTTTATTACCGCTAATCATTTTAAAGCTCAGTTTTTAAACCCTTACCATGTAACTAGCCCAGCCCATGCAGCAGCAGTATATTAATGACTAACCTTATATTGTGGATGGATTATCTCGGTGGTTCTCCTGACTGACGTTTGGTCCGTTTACAGGATCCTGCCATGCGATTGCATTTGCCCCTAACCATTGGGAACCCTCATATTAACTTTTATCGAGTGGAAAAAAGTCTTCCGTTCCTTAGTGTTCATCCTCCAGCTTTACTGTTTAGCTAGCGATCACGTAGCACATCATTATATACCAGCTAGCCCAACTTCATTAACCCTACAAATGTCACTGTAGTTTACTTTCCTGTCGTCATTTATGTTGGAAGTGAAAGCAGAGCTGTACGTTTTAATTTGATAATAAATCTCTCAGTCAGAACATGGTATATTATATTTAGATGGAAGCTAGCGAGCTAACTCCCAGCTATCTTCTAACTCAGTTAAATGTCATAAATTCCGTTTTCATGGATGCCTGGATGTTAAACTTAATTGTTACACCTGGCAGAGCAGCCACACTGATCATTTTATTACAGATGAAGAAATTTACACAGTTTTTCAACTCTCCGTAATGCTGCAGTGATCATTTGACTTTTGCAGCGGACTAATTGTCTATTAGCACACTAATAGGCAAGTTAATTAATACGGTTGCTACACTTAAAAAACAAAACAGGTTAGCTGAACAAAAGCACCTATACTACCGACAACCAATGCACGTCATCGTCCCAGAATGCATTGTGTGCAAAAAAACATGGCTGCTCCCACGGCTCCAAAATTGTTTTAAACAACAAAGATTTAATGAATAACCAAGAAAAAGTAGTTATTCTCAAGTATGTTTTTATGTAGTGGAGATAATTTGTAACATATTTAGAGTAACTTGTCATAATAGTCGGGGTTCCCTTTAACTGGCATATACACAGAAGATAAAGTCTTTATTCAAAAAGTATATTTTAATATGTAACTGTTCTAAAGATCTATAAAAAGGGCATTACAGTATTTTCCAACATTGCAAGAGAAAATAGAAATTATTTCTGTTACATAACAGGGTTTTTTGTTGCAGAACAGTTATTGATCTCTGCCTTTTTTCATGTGTCTGAGTTAAATTCTTCAACTGGAAGTTGGTTTTTACTTTTTAAAAATCCATAAAGTATTACTCTACAGGAATGCAGAATAGCAATAGAATGTACCATTGCTACCAATGTAAACAATATCTGTCTTATAAAAATCTCTATAAAACCGTTCATTTACCATAATGTAAACATAAAGTTTTTTGTTATACCTCAGTATTTTTTGAAAGCTATTATTTGGTTATTTATTAGTCAATCTCAAAGAATTGTCCTAAAATGTGAGAATATGTATTTGTGAAAGTCACAGGAATGTTTTGAGAAGTTAAGTTTACTATGGTGGCTTGTGATAAATCTGACTTTACCAGCTTCTGCAGAGAAAAGCAACAAAAATAGGAGCAATAGAAAGCATTGGTATGGTTAAAAAAAGATTTAAGGGAGAAACAACAGAAAGAGAATCTATTAGCAAACACACTGCTGGCTCTATCTTTTCTTATTGTTTATTTAATAATTTATTTTTATTTTTTTGTTCTTCAAAGATGGGAACTGATTTCACACAGTCTCATGCACACATAAATGCAGTGCAGGGGCAGTGTATGCATGTTGTAAATTTTTCAACTGCCAAGTCCACATCACTGCAAGGCATTTCATGCAGAAAAGTTAGGCAGCAACAATAATTAGAGCGTCATTTCAAGGTGCAATGAAAACAACAATGGAAAACCAACAGATGCAGGCATTTACATAGACAGAAATGAGAAATGACGTTACGTAGTTAATGCAATTCTTTTGTATTCTGCATACAGGTCACAGGATGCGGTGTGATGCGGTCCTGCAAAGTCATTTCATATTCACTCTGTGTCTGCATAATAATAACCATAATGGCAACAACAGCAACAATAGCATTAGATGCAGTGCAACGTGGTGTGTAATTTTGTGTGTAGAGCAGTGTGTGTGGCTATATGTGAATGGTAAATTAAAAAGTTTTTGAGGTTCAAATCTTTAAGAGTTACTTGAATTACAAGTGCTTGATTAACCTGAACAACCACCTGGAGGTTATTACATATGTTCAACACAGCTTTAATATTACATCATTCACTCTGCTTCACCCTCTTCGCTCTGTGCTGGTTTACATCTCCATCTAGTTTAGTGCTTTGGCTTCTTCCTCATTGCATGCCTTTTTCCTTTCATAAACTCTCTAGTTTTGTTATTCTCTCTGTTAGAGGCCAGGTAGGGTTTCTTTCATTCACAATGTTATGCCACAATTCCCTCCATGATAGCACAACTTCAAAGAGTGACAGTATTTTTGTGCATTTATTTTTACTTTTATTTTATTTTAGAATATATTGATGCAAATCAAAAATAAATACAATTGAAAGGCTCTATTTAAAAATGTAAATCATATATTTATAGTGTGCATAGAATAGATACAAGGGTTGGCTCTCTTCTCTTTGGCGTCAGATCATGAGTAAACTGGATGCCTTTTCAATTAGAGTCCACTGTAACCAATCATGGCCATGGAGCTGCACACCATGATCTGTGCAAGTTGAAAGCAGTTAACCACAGTTAACCACTGCATTCACATGTCACTGTTACATCACTGCAAATTTGGCCAAATCTCCCTTCACAGTTTTATTTGACTTACATGAAATGTCTCAGTAGTTTTCTCTTTACTATAAAGAGAAGTTCCCAGATGACTGTTTTGCTTCCAAAACAGTGAATGATAACAGGATATCCATTATGCCACCAAAGGTTGGTGTGCTGAATCAAAAAGCTTGTCTCCTTTAAACTTGTTACCATAAAAAGACCTAAAGAATTCCTTTTCCATAAAGTGAGTGACTGTCAGTGTTAGGATGCCTGGGTCGTTGACCCAGAGTTTTGAGTTTATTATATTATTTATCATTTCTAGTCTTTGGTTTCTTTGTTAGAGTTCTGTCTTGTGGTTTATGTCTCTGTGTAATCCTTAGTTGCTATATCCCCGTGTCCAGTCAGTGTCTGTGTCTGCCCTGGTCCCATGTCTCTGTTCCCTCTGTTGCAGTGCCTGCCTGTGAGTCTGTGTCTGTAAGCTCAGTCTGTGTTATGTTTCCTGTTTTACTTTGAAAGTCCGTGTCTCATGTAAATGCGTCTGGTTTTGCTTCCTTTGTCTCGTTAGGCCTGATTTGTCCCAGCTGTGTTTCCCTCCTGTTGCCCATTCCCTGATTGCTCCCTCTATGTATTTAAGCTATGTATTTCAGTTTGTTGGTGTTGTGATCTACCCTTATGCCATGCTGTGTGTTCGGTCAGTCGTCCTGTGTAAGTTTATTTTGATATATCCAGTTGTGTTACATTTGAGTTTTGCATTAAAGCTGTTTTGAGTTCAAGTTTTGCTTCCGAGTGTCTGCACCTTGGGTCCTCCTACTACCACTCCTGCCTGGACACAGCCTTCACATAACAGTCAGTACCCATGTCCCCTTTCAGGACTTTTATGCAGTCAGTGCATGTGACTAAATAAAATTTGATTAGGGCTAACTGACCGACTGTTTCTGCAATTCACACTGCTTGCAACTACTGATAGAGGAATTACTAAAAAAATCCACTGACCTCTAGTCCTGCTGAATACTTGCTGCACAGTCTGGCTGTGATAGCATTAAGAGCAAGACTGGCTCTACAATACGCTTGTACCAATTCAGGGTATTTATTATTACATACATTATTCATTGTCACCAATTTCTTCACAATAAAAATGTCTGTCTCCATCTTGTGTTTCACATAATTTGGGAAAAAATGTTTTAACCTTATATCTATGTCACTTGCGTTTTTTGTTACTCACTTGCTATAAGATTCAATGTAATAGCACACAATATGAAAACAGTCTTTTAAAAACAGTCAAGTCAAATTCTTCTACAAATGTATTTGCAACAGGCTGGTGCTTTTTTTTTTTTTTTTTTTTTTTTTTTTTTTTTTAAAGAAAACAAACTCTTCTCTTTTAGGTAGTTTTCATAAGCTGATGTTGCTATGTAGGTTTTTGAAAGAACAATAGATCTGTTACAGCCAAATGGCATTGTCAGGTTTATATTGTTGATTGTCATTTATGCTTAGAAATATTTAACCATATATGCTTAGACATGTATAATCGATTGTGTAGGGATAGGATGTATGATCCTTGGGAGTCGGCTAAGTTGGTGTTCAATGCTTTTTGCTGTGTAACTGAATTGTCTTGAACATTCAAGCGAATGGGTTTAAGCTACAAACCTATCAGGTATGGCTTAAATTTTTTTTAGCATGACGATGATCCCAAACACACTGCCAGTGCAGTAAATGCATATTTAGCTTCTCGTGGGTTGGCCTCCCTTTACATCAACATTATTGAATCTTCGTGACAGACAAAGAAAGAAAAAGCAGCCAACATCCAAACAAGAGCTTCTGAATATACTAGTTATATGTAAAGACATTACAGAGTTCAGGCTAAACTGAAGAATAACGGTTGTGAAACCAAATACTGATTTTTGTATGAAACTTTAAGTTATATGCTTTCTTTCCACATATGTTTGTATGTTTTACTGCATTGTTGCACTTATTTCCTGTTTTCCTAGCAAAATATGAAGAAATGAGGGATAAGTAAAGGCGTTTCCACTGTAAAAGTATGTACTGTATGTTGCTCAATGTCAGTATAATTTGCAACAGCAAAAAGGCTTGTAGCAATTACAGGGAGATTTTGAATGTGCCAAGTGATGTCCACGGTGGGTCCAAGTCCACAAAAATTTCAATTAAAACAGGTGGTAGAACAGAGTACCTGAAATCTTATGATGAAATTCAAGCCCTGACTTGAATCAGTATTTTCATCCAGCCAAAGGACTGCCCTGTCCTGCCGACAGTGAACTAGACAAAGACATTATGGCTGTAGAAATATCTGCAGACACCCTACTTGTCACACTTGTTAGCTTTACCATACACAAAGCAGTGTCATTGAAGTTTGCATTCAGTATACAGTATAACAGCAACATCTGCTGAAATTTTGCTTTTACCCAGATTTACAGACTTGTCTCATCACCAGCTACATCACAGACAGTCACCATGACATAACTCACTGCTTAGTGAAGTCCTTGCTGTGAATTATCAAACTGAGAATTTTCTTCAGAATTTAGGGCTCATGTGGTAGTGCTTCGTCAGTCATCTGAAAAAGAATGTCCAATTTATTGTCCTTTTCTTAACCCTAAAACACTATTGGTGGGTGATTTTCACCCAAGCAAATACATTTACATGATTTCTCTCTCCTGCAGCTGTTAGCGTGTCCAGGAGACTGTGCCTTCACCAGGGAAGTCTCAAATGTCCCAGGAATGGGTGGACCAAAGACCAGCTTTCCAGTGAAGTAGGAATTTTTTTGTTCTTTGTCCTATTTTTTCTGTAATTTTGGGGCATTATTTTAGGGTCCCCACATGACACTTTTTTTCATTTTGTTAGACATGGCACAGTTGAAAGTAAAAGAAGAACACTCTTATTTGTCATGTGTTGTCAAAGATATGACACTACAGTACCCCATTAGCCCATAAACTCATCAAGAATGTGTTTACTGAGATCACTTCCAAGGGAGCCAAAGGGCTGCTTTACCATAGACTTCTATAGAATCAGATGTCTTTTTGAAACAATGAAACCATGTGACAACACAAATGTGTAATTGTAAATGAAAGAGTTTTTAATCTGCCAGCTCCACCAAACAAACAATAGCACAATTAGCTATTTTGTGACATCACAGCAAAGCAGCACACTGACCTAAGCCAGTTCAGTAGTGTTAACACATTGGCAACAGAATATTTCCTTCTGTGTGCTATATTTAAGGCGAGACAACATTGTTTAATCTTCCAACTTGATTCTCATAGCATTGTAAAGTTAAACAAATAGTTAATAGATTAATAGCGTGTGAATGTGTGTGGGAATGGGTGAATGACTGAATGTAGTGTAAAGCGCTTTTGGGTCCTTAGGGACTAAGTAAAGCGCTATACAAATACAGGCCATTTGCCATTTACCATCCAAATTGAACATTGGGGCTGGTAAACACTATTAGAGTACACTGTTTTTCTCTTATTCAGACTGAATTTCTTGCTCTGTGAAGGGACTGGTGCAGTGATATGTTAACTACAGTCTGCCATAACAGCAATTACAGAATATTTTGTGTAAACGTGTACCTGTAGAAGTGGATGAATTGCCCTGTTGGTAGATTTTAGTATCTAGATGATAATTTGTTTTTCCTTCTGCTTGCAACTAATTGAAGCAGCTTGTTGTTTTAAAACCACTGACCTTTCTCTTAATAAGCTCGCTGCGTGTGCTTGTGTGTGACCACTTGTGACCCAACCCAGAGTTGTTTGCATGTTGTTTACATGATAAACCTTTCCCGCTGAATTTGTTTAACAACTAAAATGTCAAGTAAGGCAAGATTTATACAAGTAAAAAAGGAGTAAAAAGAATTTGTATCGCCACATCTGTGGCACTGTTGTTAATTCATTAATGCAAATGTTAATAAACAACTTGTAGAAGGTAGCTGTGACTTAGCAGTTGCAATTTAGAAACAATTTTGACGCTTTAAAAAGGGGAAGGAGACATTTTGAAAAAATTTGGTTTACAGAACAGGGTGTGCAACAGAAAAAAGAGGGAAAGAAAACAAAGCAAGATGAAGCAAAATCATTTTCCTGTCTTTAGGTGAGGAGAGAGGAAGAGCAAGCAGCAGAAAAATGCTGAGAACAAATGAGAAGCAAGTAGTGAAAATCAGCAATGGGAGAGAAACAGCAGAGAAGGGCGCCGAGGAGTGTTTTGTCAATGAAAGACCAGAATTAAAGAAAAACAACAGACTAGACTACCATTGCAAGCAATACACTGCATCAGCAAAGAAGTGGAGAGGAAACAGACTACACTGTAGTCTTCAGTTGGTAGCCTATAAAGTGTAAAACATCATTTTGCAGTTATCTGATAATAAATAAAGACACGGGCTTTTATTTTGAGTGTGTTTATATGCATTTGTTTGTATGCCTGTGTGTCCACTGATGTATCTATTACATTTTCTTGTTATACTTTTTTTATATATACTGTATACTCGTCGGGAACAAAAACAAAACCACTTACAGATGAAGTGGACAACAGTCATTATCCTGCTTCTGTAAAATATTCCACTGGGACACCTTGGGTCTTTTGTGGCAATTATTGTGATGGTCATACACTGTTGCAGACATAGCCCCTTTTAACAACACACACTGACAGCAACAGTTTCCCTAAGCAGGATAATTATGTTAAAATCAACAAAACTGATCAGAGCTGGCTCTTTACACGTCACAGACCCTACAGCAGTAAGCAGGCCTCCACAATCCCCTGTTCCCTGTCCAATATAGCATCTGTGGTATGTGATGGAATAGTCCTGGCCCACAGAGGCCTTGTTTCACAACCTACATGACCTGAACATCCTGAAGCCAGACACCCCTGGACCCCCTAGAGCTCCACGCTGCAATGAGTCAGAGCTCACTGCACTATGAGGGGAACCTACATAATGTTGAAGAGATGATTTTAATGTTGTATATATGAATATCAAAGAGATCAGAGAAAGGCAGACAGAGGGCTGCTCTGCTGTGTTCTTTCATTAGGATTTGGGTATAATGTGCTTGACACGAGAGGCCAGATTTACTTGCGCATGTCACCAGCAAAAACAAAACAAAGCACTGTTGGTATTTACAAAGAAAGTACAGTGACAAGACTCTGTGTAAGAGCAAGGAAATCAATTTTGCAACTGACCTGGTTTTATATGTGTTTCCCAGAGTTCCATTCTCAAGGAGCAAAATATAGAGAGGAAAATATTTAAATCAAGCGCACAAACTGATGTTTTAAACACACAGTTTACTGTTAATTGCGCCAATATTTAATGGAGAAAAAAACCACGTCTTAAACTGTTTGTGCTTGATATTGAAATGAACTGACTGCACCTGTGTACAGAAAACAGCACCTTGTTTTAAATCACCTGTAAAACTAACCACACCTATGAGCATTATTTGGAGATTGCACTGACATGCTGCTTTGGCCCGACAAATGATTCAAACTACTTCCAACCATATATTTTTGTTTGTGTTGGTGTTACTTGGAGGTTTTGAACATTTGTAAACCAAGTGTATTCTGTCTGTTCTCTAAGGTGATGTATTATTGATATGAAAACAGTGATATGTGTGGTGATTACTGGTGTGTTAAACAGACTGTTGTCATAAAGAGGAATATTTATTATTTAACTTTCACTAGCTACTTATTTTTTTCCTTTATATTGCTCATAAGTATTTAAGAAATGATTGCACAAAATACTAAAATTATGATTATAATTTTTATGATAACGTTATGATCTAAAGCTAAACTCATGAAAATATTGTTCAGTGTGCAGCTCAGTATTGCAATATTCATACTACTCGTACTGTATTTATAGCTGTGTTCTACTTAGGGATGGGTATCGTTTAGGTTTTATCCGATACCAGTACCAAACCGGTACTTTTGAAACGGTGCCGGTGCTTAAACGGTGCTCGAACCGGTGCTTAAAGAAGGGAAAACACAAAATTGGTCCAAAAACCTCTCATGTTCAGCTGTTTTTTGTAAAAAGATAACAATGTTAGCCTTTTCTGCAGCTATAGGGGATTTATGGCATCACTCTTGGCTGGAAGCAGTGCTTAAACAATGGAAAAAACAAACTTTGTCCAAAAACCTCTCATGTTTAGCTGTTTCCCACTTTTTCTTTGGTCATTTTAGCCTTTTTGGCCAGGGTGAAGGGAGTATCTGCCATCAAACAAGAAGACAGCCGCATGTAACTACGACGGTGTTTGCTAGTTCACCTTATGTGCATTAATTAACGTGGTTAGCCTACTCAACGTAAATTACACACGAACAACATTAAGCTACTCACGCAGAAAAGAACGGCTGCTGCTGCCATCATCATCCGTCATCATTTCTGCTACACTGGCAGGGCTAGGGGCCAGGACTCTACTCTTCGGGTTTTTGGGGGATGTTGCTAACTCCGGGTCAGATAACAGGCAACCCACCTGCAGTAGATGTGCAAAATCTACTGCGCTGAATGTGCGCTGCTTTTCGGTCTGGTTACTACCGTTTATGTCAGAACCGGTGCCGATACCGGTACCCATCCCTAGTTCTACTACTACCATCTACTTTATCAAAGATTCCATATTATGGATTGTAAAATTAAACTAGAACAAAGTGCTAGTCAGTAGGCCAGTTTTCATTACAATTAGGGTGGCTATATCCGAGCAGGTGTGCAGTATATTGCTGTATTAAGGAATTTGGCAGAAAAATACACTTTTCTCTGTACAGTACTGCCTCAAGTCCCTGTGCTGGAAATGATCCACCTACTTTGTGTCCTTGAGCAAGTACCTTAACTTCCAGAAACTGAGTTTTCCAACTCCCTGAGGTGCAGGGAAATAGAAAGCCATTTTCTCAGTGGTGTTCAATGGAGTCTTTTTATACTTGCAGAGAAGGTATGATTATGAGGAAATTATATTTTATTTTCTTGTTTTTTTTTCCACATATAGTAAACCATCCTGAAGCTAAATTGTGGTCCCTGTGTTTCGACAGTTTTAAACAGTGAGATACAGTTTGTTTTTATAATTAGAAAGAAAGGAGTGTAGCATTGTGTAGGGAGTATGGATGTCTCCCTTTAATGTCTAGTGAGTGCATTGTAGGTTTTAGTGATTTAATGTCGTGGTTTGGAGAAGAAGTCCAGAAAATTAAAGACAAGCTTTCAACAGTGTCAGAGTCTTTAATCTTAGAAGTCAAGCAACACACCTGCTCTCTGTTTAACACACCAGCTTAAAAACTGAGGTTTATCAAGCATTTCAGTCATATGCCCTAAACTGGAATAGTTTGCCATCGAGTATTAGTAAGCATGACTCATCAATCCCTGATTCAACTCAGATTCTTTGAACATGAGCCTTTGTTTGTCCACGTGACAGTGTGCTTCGCTTGAGGTTAACTGGTGAAAAGGGGGTAAAATCTAAGGTGCAATGATGCTGTTGTTGTTGATCAAGCATTTGACCTTGAGGAACACAACTTTGTTGGTAACCTGTGTGTGACACAGAACAAATGCTGTATAGGAAGAGATTGACTCTAGAATGTAAGAGGTAAAGTCTTAAAGTGGCTTTTGTAATACCAGCGGGGGTGATTAAAAAAAACAAAAAAAACCCAACAGCCAGTCCCTGGGTAAACCTAAGTTTCAGTGTAACTGCTACTAATGCACCAAACTTCTACATATGTCATATAATGGTCAGATATTCCATTGAGAGCACTAACAACAAAGGTTTAGGGTTTCTGCTTCCTGCACTACCAAGGTCTGTTTGTTTTTGGCATCAGTTTGAGACAGCAGTACTCTGCCTCTTGAATTATGACAGCTGGGACAGTTTCCAGCCCTGCACAATATTTCTTGCACATAAAATAATTATTTCCAATTTCTTCCTTACAGTAAGGAATACAGCTTAATAAATTAACATTATTACAGGATATACTCAATATCACCCACACCTAGCTACAGTAACTAAAAATATTGGGGTGGCATACCAAAAACTGAATTTTGAGTTTTCTTATGCTGTTGTCAAACATTTGTTGATATAGGTGCATATGAAAATCAAATAAGATTTTGTCCACAATAATCCTTTTTAAGAAGTTTGTTTCTCAACTCATTGTGGTGCCTTCCTCTCTCCTGTGCTCACATTTATTAGAATTATTACCAACATAGGACTGTCTTGCAAGGGGGGGGCACTAGGGGAGCCAGCAAATTTTGGGGGGTGGCCAGTTCTGGCCTGCTCTACACTAAAAGAAAGGAAATTTTAAAAAGTCCAATTTCTCAATCAAGGATCAGATCATCAAAGGAGAGTTTATTTTATTTTTTTAAGTAATTTATTACATCTTACATCTAACCTTTTTAACAATAATGATTGTCATACTTACTTGCACAATAGATGGGTTGTTTCTGTGCTGACACGCAATGTCAGCATAAATAAACTTGAACATAATGCTATGTTTATGGTGGTGAGAATGCAACAGACAGTGCATAATAAAACTTAAAGCCACAATTATTACAATTTGAACACTTCAAATTTGAGTCTTTGTGTGGGTGTTTATGAGAGAGAGCGAGAGAGAGATTTTATTATTCTGAACCCAATGAGTAAAACTTGCAGTCCCCCTATTTACCAATGCCCAGTTCTGTCTGTAGGTCCCTCCCACATCCCATTCAAGATCATTGACACTGACTCTTTATTATCCAGCTGATAATTACAACAAACAATCTCTCTGCAACCACTGCAGAACAGTTTGATTCAATTCCCTAATTTTACTCATATCATGGCAAAAACTATAAAAGCTGAATTCTGTCACCTTTAGAAAGATTTCGTTTTATTTTGTATTGTACAGAATGACCAATTCCAACCAATGTTTACCTGAAACCCATTCACTATAACAAAATTACCATGTTTAAAAAAAATCTATGACATGCCCTTTTTTGAATGACATTTTAAATCGGCAGGTTTTTATGCTTGGTTAATATGATGCCCTGCATTCAAAGTGCTATGTCCAATCTACCAAAGCAAAATGTATTCTTCAAATCTTGAATATTACTCCAGTGCAACACTTGACATAAAGCTATACACTACTGTCACTGAAATTTGAACATAAAGGCACCTTCATCTGGACATGATATTATGGAAAAAATCTCACAGAATGTTTCTGCTCAGTTGATGCCCTGTATAAGAAACAGTTAGAGATGTTGGCTATTTGTTTAATTTCACTAAGTCAACTCTTTTTTTTTTTTTTTTTGGTAAAACTGTGACTTGAATGTGTTAGTATTACTATTATCATTATCAGTTTTGTCTTAATGAGCATTTTTACACTTATGCATGTTTTATTGATAGTACAACATTAAATGGCATTGGCTGCTAAAAAGATTAGTTGTGTTTTGGCCAGTGAAGGTGTGGCAAAAACACCATTTAAAGATTTTTGTTTGTTGTCATGCCAAAAACGAACCAAAAATGTGACCAAAGCTAAGGTATCCACTTACGAATGAATTAGTTGGGTATGCTAACAATCTTTTTGTTTATGTGTGAACAACAATTAAAACCTTAATCTAATTGTATGTGACAGTTCATAAATTAACAGGTGTAAGTTATGTAAGCAATCTGAACGTACATTTTATTGGTATCAACTTTCAGTGAAAAAATAAACGTATTTTTTTGTGCAACATTTCTAAAACTATGCCTACATGGCTGTGGTTGTGACTGTGATATCACCTTCTTAGTGAACACTTACAGACATGTGCACACATCTAGAGAAAAATATTCCTCTCCTCCATCAAACCGCAGTATCAGTGTGTGTATTAGGTAAATGTCCTGAGGCTTTCCGAGGTCTGTGATCTCTGCTTGCCAAAATAATTCAGTCAACCTCTCCGTCTGCATCTGTGATATCCTCTCTTTTTTCTGTTTCATATCTCTTGAGCCCTTTCATCTGTCTGTATCATTCTCATGTGTATCATGAGTCACATCCTTAGTATTTTCCACATTTACTAATAATTTAATGCTCAGCTTGTATGCAGTTTACACTAAGTAATAAGATTAATGCCTGTGTACACAAAGTTTTCATCACCTGAAGCACATCTAGCAACCTTGTAAAGGAAGGTCAGGGACCACTTCATAAGACCCCTCGGTCTACTTAAGAAACAATCTTCAACTCTATTCTCTGAAGAAAGTTCAGGAAGGCAAATGTCAGACAAGGGTTGCATGATAGTTACATGACCCAAAGCTTAAAAAATCTGGAAGTGAAATGAAGAGTTGAATAATTTTTAAAGCAGTAGATGATGCTGTGAAAGTGGAATCAAGGGTACATTACAGCAGACTAGAACCAAGGAAAACTCACCATTTTCACCTGCTCAGCCCTTCAATAATGAGACATGAAATTACTTTGGTTGCTTTGTGCAAAACGGAATCTGATGAATTCATTTTTTTAATAGGATCCCAAATCTTAAATTAATCACAAAGATTATCCATGCATATGATTTAACTTTGGAACGCTGGAGAACATCCTGAGTAGCAGTCTCATGGCATGTGTGATGTTTCCTACAAATGATGAGATAATCAGCTGTCCATGAATGATGCATTTTGATTTAACAGCCTATTATTAATCCTTTGTTTGCATCACTTTTTCACTGGGACACAACCTACATTATGTAATGAGATCCATCAAATTTCCCTTTGCCTAGCATTATCAGTCTCCAATTTGCATTGTTTCTTAACTAAATAGATAAAATACTTCCTTCCTGTGTAAGGCATGCAAAATTTAAAATCATCCCTATTTATAAATGATTAAGCTGTTATTTCCTCTCACCTCAACCTATCTATCGTAATTCTCTCTGTGTAAGAATCAGTTAACAGTTTGACCTGCATCTGTTTCAAAATGCAGCAGAGACTCCTCTCTAGTGTCACAGAAATAGCACAGCTCCCTAATTCTTAATATTACGGTTCTTTATTTTTTAAAAACATAGCAGATCACAACCTTGTTGAACTACTCACTCATGTTCAATCTCCATGTTCTACAGATCTTTTGGCTAGACCCTGATCTCCATTCAACACATTAACTTAAAAACTGGGGGTTTTAAGTCATAAACCGTGGAACAGTTTTCCATTAACTATTAGAGCCCCTTTAACTTTTATCTTTAGCCTCTTAAAGGTTATCATGAAAACAGGTCAAATAACATTCAGGTTTTTATCTGTCTGCGGTATTGTTTCTTTTGAAATGCTCTTTGTTGTGATTTTATCCAGATTTTCCACTATTTTTGATTCACTTATTTCCCTATTTTACTTTATTTCTGGTTTTATTTGTCATTTCTGAATTATATTATATTATAGTCTTGTGTTTTTACATTTACTTGATAAAATGAATAATTTAATATGACAATTGGCACAGTCATATTTTCCAGTGTGGTGTTATAACATCTTCAGTATTTGACTTAGCATTATGGCTCCATAATAATGGAGGATAATAGCTTCACCCATTATTCTGAAAACATTTTCATGAAACAATGCTTATGAGCATATCATTGCTTATAAATCTCTAGCTGTTTGGTGATGGCCTTTTTACAGACCTTTCACAAGGTTACTGAGAAAGAGCAAGGCCAAAAAATATGCATATGAAGTTTTTTTTTTTTTTTCACTAAATTATTTTTGTCTCCCTGTCACTTAAATTTTTTGTTTGATTGCTCCCTAGGGCTGTGTGATATGACCAAAATCTCATATCCCGATATAAGACGTTTATCGTCCCAACAATGATATATATCACAAAATGTTTACATTTTCTGTAAATTCTGTGGATCTTGGGCAACTCGACTTGCGTGAAGAGTTTTCAGCTGGGTGTCGTGTAACTGGAGTCAAGCGTTACATAAGTTGAAACGGCCGCAATTTTCTTTGCGAGTATTTATTACATGGTGTACTGTGGAGAAAAGGCTGTTCTAAGGTTTATTTTTAGCACCTGACGGCTCTTATTAGCTTCTTGTCCGTAAACACTGCATACTATTTCACATGATTCAGTTTATTTTGAAAAATCTCAACAGGGTCTTCAGCTTTATTGTGAAAGGTTTATGTGGAAACTAAACAAGCGGACGGCGGAGCCACGTGATGGATTTACTGTCATTGTTGCTAACAGCAACGGATAAAAACAGTCGCTTGTCTGTCCGTAGTGTGGTTATATTAAATATAAGAGAAAGAGAGAACACACAATGAAAAAATATAGCCGTAAACAGTTTATTTTGCAACAAAACAAAACAACGATAGCATAATATGAAATGATAGGCGTTTTCATATCGTCATCTGATATATATTGTTATATCGAACAGCCCTATTGCTCCCTTTCGGTTGGAGGAGAGAAGATGACCCAAAGAAGAGAGTACAAGTATCATGGGATATTATCCATGAGGCCTGCAGAAAATGGAGCGTTGGTGGACCTGTGTATACAGCATTAATGTGGCCTGGACTGTTGCTGAACAGAGGGAGCAAAGCTGAAACCGATCTATTTTCCGACTTTCACTGTGGTCATGAAATCTAGGTCCTGAGCAAAACAGTAGGGTTGCAAATAAAAGTAGCCAAAATGAGTTTCCTCCATCGGGTGACCTGGCTGAGCCTTAGCAAAAGGGTGAGGAACTAAATAAAGAATTGTAAACGGCTCGCAAAATTTCAAAATCCCTGGTAGCCCTTTGGGCAGGCACTCTTTAGTTTTTGGTAGCCCAAAATAAATTCAAGTAGCCCGAATAAAAAATATTATTTTTATTGTATAATATTGTAAAGGAAACAAAACATCAATCAAAAAAATGTTAAAACAAAAATTACAACAACTGTATAAACATTACAATCAACTCAAATATCTGGTTCTAATTAAACAGAAATTTCTGTGAACTTGTTAGAACTGTGTAGAACATGAATTAGTCTGTGTCAGATCCTAAATCTGAAATTTCCACTGAAGTCACAGATGAGAAAATGCCACTCGACGTTGAGGGCATAGCATCTCCTTCATCAGCTTTCTCTTCCTGTGCATTGCCCTCCATTTCATTGCTCTTTGTTCTTGTCGGGGTTTTATAATCCAGGTGTCTTGAACCTTTTCCAGAAAACATCCAGAAACGAATCGTCTTGTCAGGGCAAAAAGATTCTGAACTGTTACCCCATTAATGGAGAGTTGCATGCAGTCATTCAGTGTTTCAGGGTGTAGAGAGGTACGATGTGTTGTCTTCACTCGGTTCATGTAAGAAAATCCTCTCTCGCAGATGGCTGTTGATGGACTAAGTGTCAGCATTAATTTCCCCAGCAACAAGATATGAGAGAGGTGTTCTGGATTCTCAGAGAGGAGATCTCTGTATCTACTTTGCGACCCCGGCGTTCTGCAAGCCACATTTTTAGATCCATCCATTGTTGTGGAATTTTCTCTTTCTCTTCTGCATCTAGCAAACAGACAAAATGTGTGACAAGATAATCCACCTCTTCATCCCCATAATTTGCTAGTTCTTCTCTGGGATAGGGAAGAGTGGAAGGGTCAAAAACCTTGAAACAAGAGAGAGGCTTTTCATGGAGATTTTTAAATCTGTTGTCCATGTACTTGACTGTGTTGTCAATAATCTTCTGGATCTCTGCACCAAAGGTGTCTCTGTCTGTGCGCTCACCTCTGCTAGCAGGTCGCTGACTTTTTGTTAGCTGAGTTCCACAGTAGCAAATGCTACCATCCTGGTTCGCTGTGAACTTTGTGTCCAAGGTTTTCTGATAATCTCCTGGTTTTGTTTTTAGGCTGAGTAAGCGTGATGTGGTGCTCTCAACTAACTGATTTGTTTGTGTGATGTTTAGGTTATCATGCTGAAAATCAGTACAGCACTTGGATAAGACGGTACTGTAGTCCAACATGAAATGCAGGAAGCGAACAAATTTCTCAGTCTTCATCTCCTGCACCACCCCCTTAGCCTTGGCTGCATCCTCGGCTTTGACATCACTTCCTTCTGCCATGTTCTCCATATGAACAACAGTGGGAGTGTAATTTTTTTCCACAGCCTTTAGACATCTCAGCTGGCTTGGAAGCCACCGTGTGCTCTTCAGGCCACTGAAATGTGCAAGCTTCTCATTTAGCAGTTCACTTATTTCTGTCAGCTCTCTTCGCTTCTTTGGGGAATAGTAGTACATCTTAAAGATGGTTTTCATTGTATCTTCAAATTTCACCAGGTACTCACAGCCTTTCACGCTATCCAGCACGGCTAGCTCTAGTTTGTGTGCCACACAGTGGATTGTTATGATGTGGGGTATCCTCTGTTTCAGTCTCCCAGCTACTCCTGTTTTTTTCTCACCCATCATCACTGCAGCACCATCAAAATTTGCACAAACTACTTTCTTTTTCCATGTATCTTCTCTGATACCCATGGTGTTCACTGCTTCATCAATAGCCTCTAAAATACCTGCAGCATTTGCACTCTTGACTGGCTGACATTTGATCATGTATGTGGATATGTCACTATTATCCCTCACATACCTGACGTGAACCAGCTCCTGTTCTATTATACCAGTGTCTGTACTGCCATCTGCAAGAATGGATAAGAACCTGCTTTCTTGAATTTCCTTTTCAATCTGGTCTCTTGAAGTTTGTGCTATTGCTCCAATAAACTCTCTGCAAGCATGGTCATTGAGGTAAGTGGAACCAAGATCTAGGCCATTTGCTTTCTGAAGTTTGCAAAGACTGCTAAATTTTGCCAGTGGTAGTTCACTCTTTGCAACATAGTACGCAGTTCTAAACAGCTTTTTCAGGACTTCTTGTTGTGCTTGGTTTATTTTTAGTATGGTTTTTGCAATTGCTGTTTGTTCTGGGACAGATGCTGCTGACTGAGCACCAATGCATTTCTTGCGATGCAGAGATTTCTCATGAGTTCTGATGGGGTCTTTCCTAAAATTACTGGTCCCAGTTGTTGTCAGACCTCCTGCTGACCAAAGGGTCGTAAACGCAGGAAGCTTACATCAAAAGCACAAGGATGTGTCTGTGATAAAAGACTACAGCCCCCCACCTAGAACCTCAAGAATCTGGGGGGAAAGACAGTGGAATTTCTTTCATCAGAGTTAAAACAATGTACAAATGGTAAACATAAAAATGACAAACATTTAACAATTCACTCTAACACCAGTAACAAAGGCGCTTGTCGACTCAGAAATCGAGGGAAACTCACGACACACCCGGCAGAACATCATGTTATTTACCTTGTCATATTCCAGCCACAGAAATTCTTTTGTCCATGAAACCAAAAAATTGCGCTTTCTTTTTGCCTCGTAGTCTGATTTGTCGTAACTTTTCCGCTTTGTGGTAAGCCTTTCTTTGCCTGTCCCTTCTTCATCCTGACCTGTCTTTTTTGGCTCAGCAGAACTAAAATACCTGCGTAAATCCATCTGTTTTTACACATGCCAGCGATTTATTATTATTATTTTTTTTTAATTCTCTGCGCAATCAACCTCTAGCGTGTTTAAGCTTGCCACGTTTGAAAAGTAAGCTAGTGAGTGATGTTGTGTCCTGTCTGACTATACCATATTGCACCATTAGAGGGTGGTGTCGTGAAATAAGAGCAAAGTGCAGTCGGGAAATTGTAGAGTTAGAATATAGTTAAGACGGCTAACTGATAACTCGATGTGTCTCCCTGTTACCTCTATGATCTAAAGTTATGTGCTGCATTTATTAAAGAGCACTGTTCTTAGATGAGGACTGATTTATTACCTGTCGCTGCTACAAATGATAACAGGATTGCAGAGGAATTGGTGCGCAATTAACCGTCACTCACCAATCAGTACTGCCACTCTCCATACACAGTTTGCGCGATCGCAAAGTGAAACTGAAGGTAAAAAACAAGCGCAAATTCAAACGTCACATATTGACAGAGGCTCATCGATGCCAATGACATAATTACTCAGCTACATTTGCAAAAGAAAGCAAAGGCATTGACATATATTTTTACTTCCTACGATAGCCCGACAGGCAGGGCTGAGATAGATTCTGGTAGCCCGACTGAAAATATCGCTAGCCCTGGAACGTCAGGCTAGGGATTTTGCGAGCCCTGATTGTTGCTCTGTTTCCAAAGGAGTTTGTTCACTAGTTAGGATGATTCCTGAGTGCCTCCTTTTGGAAGCATTCAAAAGTGTTGAATGCATTCCCCAAATCTAGCCACGTCTATACTAATGCTTTTAATTTATGTTCTGTGTATGTATGTTGATATTTTACTTTGTTAGTTAATCTTACTATAAATCAAGATTGAAGATTAAAAAGGCATGAAGAAGTTCTCAACTGTAATTTCCTATATCACTACTTACTATTCATACTAGAAATGTACAATTAACACAAGCTTTATGCTGACCAGGCATATCAGCGGTCCCCAACCTTTTTTGTGCCACAGGCCGGTTTATGTCCAACAATATTTTCACGGACCGGTCTTTAAGATGTCGTGGATAAATACAACAAAATAAAACCAGTACTGTTTGAAAAAAAAAAAAAAGATTTATTTATAACACACGGGAAAAGACCCAGGGAAACAGAGTTAACGATAAAAAAATAATAATAATAATGGTGAAAAACTATAGAAACCCAGAAAACCATAAATTTCACACTCGAGCCTCAACTCTCGTGGCCCGGTACCCAACGACTCATGGACCGGTACTGGCCCGGGGGTTGGGGACCGCTGTATATTTATCTAACTCCACTGTGTTAGGGAGATACTTGTGAAGTATTATGTGGTAAATATGGATAAATGGCTAAATAAGAGTTGTGACCTTTATTGTTCCAAGATATAACAAATAAAGGCCACGACCACATATACACACTCAAAGGAACTGTTTTTAACATTTATTCATGGCTTACTCTATAAAATATGTGAGTATGTATTCTTCTGTGTGCAGAGGTGATCTCTTTTTTATGAGAAGAAGGCTTTTTCTAGGCTTTTCTCTATTGTTATTCACTAGAGTGTGCTCCTTGTGTACGTGTGTGGGTGCTTATGTCATACTGTCTCTTCCCATGTGTGTGCCACTTGTCCCAGTGTATGTGTGTGTGTATTATGTGTGCAGTAGTGCATGACTAATTTAAAAGCTAGTAGTACATTTACCCTGTAACAAAAAAAAAACAATCACAGGAGGGTTAGGGTTATGGTTAAACACAAACACACACACACACACACTGAAAACACACGTGCATACTGTGGTTGTGGGGAAATGGCGTACATCAATACACAAGAAACATCAAAGCACAGGCATTCATACTCACACTGTGATTAAATTGCTGCTAAAGTAAATTTGTTGGTTTCACTGATATAGACAAAAAAAGCTTGTAGTTGGGTATTAAATGTGCATGTGTGGTTTTTGCTTGTTCGTGCATGTGTGTTACAGGAGAGAAAGAGAGCCCAAACTTGGGACAAAGGTTTTGTCAAATTACCTAAAAATACAATAAAAGATCCATTCACACATATACATACCCTTTTCAGTCACCATCAAACTGTTGATATATTGTAACTCTGTTATGTTTACCAATAAAATATTTTCTGTTCTGTCGCTGCCTGAACAGTTACTGTGATACTAACTGAATTAAACACTGCATGTATAAAAACTTGGCAACAAACAGTTGCCATATTCAGCAGATAAAATTTAAAGACAGGCTATTCCCCAACTTTTTAATACTTTGTGTCAGTCCCAGTAGATTTAATGATAAAGAAATGATAGAAATATCAAAAGACAGCATCTACAAAAACTCACTATGTTCTCATCCTGTGGTGTAATAGAGCGCTGCTTTGTCAAATATCACCTGCTTGTCTTGCAAACAAGGTGCCTTTCAGCATCAGAGAGCTCAGTGAGAGTTAATAATCTTACTTTAGACACCTAAAGCCAAATTTATAAGACTTAAGGGATGGCAATAGTTTCTTGTCCAGCTGGGATCTTTGTGTTTTAAAGCTTTCTTTGCTTATTTTTTCTTACTTTTTACAATTTGTTGTACCTTTGAGTTTTGCTTTTCTCTTTGCTGGCATGGCAAACATTTCAGTTACGTTTAGGCCCAGAAACCCACTTTGTTAGGATAACAATCATGACTTGAGTGTCCCTTCATAACAGTAACCCTGCATGTTGCTGTCCTACTGTTGCCATTGCTTCATAACACCAGCACCAGTGGCTTTGACATTATTAGTGTGATTCTCTGAACATTCTTTCCAAATGTAATTTCATGCATAAGGCTTCTGCTCTATGTTTTTAGCTAACAGTTACACATATCATGGCAATAATTTTATCTCCACTAACTGAACAGTACATGACCTTACAATTATGACTGTGAGGCATATATCTTCTTAACAAGTAAATCATATGATAGGACAGTCCCAGATGTTTGTATTTAAGTTTTGCTCAGTGAAGTTCTCACATTTCAATCATCCATGACTTGACATTGATTAGCTGGTATCTGTATCTTTGTAATGTATATACTATATACAGTTTAGTGGCTACATCCACTATTAAACCCGAAAATATTCATTTATAGCCAATCTGTTGCTTACTTCTTACTGCTGGACATCAGTTATGCTCCTTGAAAGTGATTTACCATTTTAATTGAAAATGAATGAGTGACAAGGACCTTAAACTGTCAATTAAAAAACAACAACAAATCAACAAAAGTAATATTCCCCATCTTAATTTCACCCTTGAGACCAAGGGCCAAAGTGTGCATGGCAGTTTGCAATGTTAGCACCCTGAAACATTGTACATGTGGGATAAAGGCATCATTACCAAGATGTTATTGGAGTGGTTCACTTCTTTCCTTGTTTGTTTGTTTTTTATGTCAGCTTAAATTTTGGGGAACAGACTGGTCCAAAGTGCAGTGGATGGGACATCCACTGTAATGAAAAAGTATGCTGACTGCATAAGCTTATCAGTCTTTTGAAAGCTTTTCTTAAAAAAAATGTGAAAATTCTATTAACAATAAAAGCTACTTTAACTGAACTCACACAACCAGTGTGTTGAAAAGACTGGGGCATAAACACGGTTTTGGCCACTATCTTGATCATATGTTGTGTATTTCTCAGAAGTTAAATGAGAGTGTCAAAATAAAGCACTTTATCTAAAAGACTGATTCAGCTCCTCTGCCAAAATAACAGATACAGGAAATGTTTCATGCCACATCCAATAACTCGTTATACAATAATGCCAATGTCATCTGATCTTTAATTGTATAATTTTCTAGACATTTAGAATTCTGTTTCATTTGTTAATTTAAAACATTTTTGTTTTATTTTTGGTTCCTCCTTTAATCTATACTTTGTGGCTTCTACTGGTTCACACATTTTTCTGTTAACCTCTATTATTGTCCTTACTATTTTAAAACCCAAGCAGCCTCTCTTTCCTTGTTCAGTGAATCCAGTCATGTAGCTCTAAAAGGTTCACTTCTTTCACTTACCCTTCATCACCCCAATTAGGAGCCACTTCCACGGCCTGATTATCCATCAACCAGCTTCCTCACAACGTAAACAGCAACTCACCTGGAACTAGCCTGCTGACAGTCAAGTTTGTGTTTATTCTTATTTACAAAGCAACATACTGAGGTTTTGTGCTAGTGGCCTAATAATTAAAATAAAAAAAAAACGGCAGTGGTGAAAACTGCTTGTGTTGTGTCTTGCATTATTTGATTTTATGGCAGCAATATTTTAGGGTAACATTTTTGGTGTACACAGTGAAGCTGTTCAGGAGTATCATGTCCGGGAATCAATTCACAGGACAATAGCTTCATTAAATTGTTGGTGCAACACCATTCATTTGCATTTCACGTACACTTATAGTAGTTGCATCTAATTCTACTGCATGAGCAACAGAATTAGATGCTTGGAACCACCTGAAGAAATGCCTTTGTAATCCAAATACACTGTATGTCCAGTTTATACATTGCAAAGAGAAATAAGCAATAATCCGTACCCCCTGTTAGTTTGCACTGAAATAGATGGCAGTGAATATAACATGATGTAGTGACATGAATTTCCACTGATTACAAAAAATAACCATTATATTCACTATTCCCCAAGGTCTTATTTCTCAGTAATAATCTGACAAAGCACCACTTTGATGATGAGCAGTGGATCTGTGCACACGTGTAGTCATAACTGTAGCTGCGGCTGTATACGAGTGTTTCTTCATGTTTGTTTCTGTCTGTGCATGGGGAAGAGGGGAAAAACAGCCCCTGTGGAACAGTAATCAGCAGAACAAAAAAAGTATTGACGAAAGAAAAGATGAATAGCTGTTGAAATAACACAGAGAGGGAGAGGGGGGGATGTTGACAGCTCTAATTAAAATCCCGCCCATTAGCTCAGTGTTAATTGGATGATTTATTCTCCCAGGGGACTGACAATCAAATGTTGCTGCCGGTATTAACATGAATGTGAAATCCGAGTAGTCACATTTGTGATATGAGAATGGTAAAATTAAATTATGTCTTTTTTTAATACTCTCTTCCAAGCTAATCCGAAACACTTGATCACCAAACGAATCATTAAACAAACAAGTGACTGAGTTCTTTCTTTCTTTCTTTTCACAGTTGAAAGAAAAAAACTAGCATACACCTGTGATTACTCCATAAAACTTGAATGTATATGCTTGCATGTATTCCACTATAACAAACAAAACATTCCTTAACACTTAGAAGAGTTTGTTATGTGTAAATGTGTATGCGCTAATTTATATTTATATTTAGAAATGCAGATTCATGTTTGTGTATGCCCATTTATCCATGTATCCATTATAAACGTGTGTGTGTGTGTGCATGCACATGTGTACCTCTAAGATTGGCTGAGTTATTTAGATATCCCCGTAGTCCTTCAATAGAGGACTTCAAATTGATTTAGCTGAATTGCCTTTCAAAGCTACTTCAATTTCAACCCTATGCAAATTTACACTCCTCTCTCTGTCTTGCTTTCTATCACTCATTCTCCTCCCCCCTCACTCACCCTGTCCCTCTATCAAGCTGTCTAATTCACCCCAACCATGTACCATTCCTCTGTGTCACCCTCTTTAATAAACCTTTTTCCTTATTTTCCACTCTGTTTTTCTTCTTTTCTTTCCCTTATACATATGCACCTCTGTACTTCTCCCTCTTTCGTGTCTCCTTACACCTTCCTACAAATTCACCTGTAAAAATATTGGGCAGCTGCTAAAAGCTGTGTGTTAGTTTACTAGTCTCATAGCCAGTTAGTAAAATGTAAGCAAAGTACTAGTGTCTCTGTATGTGTGTGTATTTTTGAGTGTGCTTGCCGGTGACAGCAAAGCAGTGAATCATTTAGTAAGCTCCCCTTATCTGGGCCGTAGTCTCATTCAAGCCGTGTGAGTGTGTGTGTTTGTCAGACGAACTAAGAGACCTTGACAACATCAACACAATTGCAAGTCTATAAAACAGTGGCAACATTTTAGCTTATGTACCTGGAAATTACTTCTGGCATAAACTGCTTGTCAGCTTACTCACACACACACACACACACACAGATATGAACACTAAAACTGTCCTGGATGCTCACGCACCCAGATACACAGCTGTCATGGACATGGACAAATTCCCCCTGTTTTATGTATACACAAACATATTTATTGTCTGTAAAGCACCCACACTTGCACTGTACAAAGTCTGCACAGTGCGCACACACAATCCCTCAGGTTCCCTGGTGTTGCCATGCTGCATCTTTTACTGAGGAATCGTTAAATTTTTTTTGATGGATTCAGCAGTAGGAGGTCGGACTGAGATAGTGTCTATTGATTTTATATTTGGCAGACTATGCTCCGGCCACTTAGTCCTGCAACATACCTTACTCTCACTCTCTGTTTTCCTCTCACACACACCATCAGTCTCTCCTTTCTCATCTCCATGCTTCCCTTATTCTTGTTCAGTGGCTGGCTTGTGCCATACTTTCTCTTTTTTTCCCAGTGATTTGGCATCTTTTGTTTTATGTCTGCAATGTTCCTTTATGGCCTTTCCATAGCACATCCCTCATTCTCTCATCTGCCCTTTCTGCTTCCTTTTCATTCATCCGCTTATTGTTTTCTGTCCATCTTCACCTGTTTACTATTTTCATCTAATTTATACAGTTATTTTTCTCATCTTTTTTTCCCATGTCACTCACTCTCTCTCTTCCATTCCCCCATCCAGCCTATTTCACTCAATTTCTCTCTAATCCTTCCTCTACTCTTTTCTGCTTCTTCACCTGTTTTCTACCACCTCTATCTACTCCCCCATCCCTCACTGCCCTCCGTTTTCTGCTGCCTCATCATTTTATTACCGTTTTCCTCAATCCTTCCTTAGTTCTTGGTCTCTTTCCTACCACAGGATTTCTCTCTCCCTCCCCCTCTCTCTCATAGTAGAGAAGACTGTCGAGTTTTTCATTTTTTGTTTATTCCCACACTCATGATATTTCCACCCAACATTGTCACTTTCAGTTGAGACTTGTGGTATGTTATGTTCTTTTATAAGTTAGAACACATTTTGACTTTTTTAGAGGTTTAGGTTACTCCACCAATATGATCCTCTCACTAGCTTCAGCTTTGCTGTTACTGCTGCTCGTCAAAATCGAGCTGCTGGCCTTTTTTCTATGCGCTTTTTTAAACTGATATATCATGGTAAACCTTTTCTAGGTAATAAACCATTAGACCATGACCTATCTGAACAGTTTACCCATGGCTCAGGTTACTGGCTGAGAATTTATGATCCTAATTTTAGGCAAAAAGATGTGTTTTTCTTGTGCTTCTGACTGTTTTTATGCTCATAATTATTTTTATTTTTAACCTCATTTTATTTTTTTATTGTTTTTTCTGTTTTCCACCTTTTCCACCAAGAATGATACACTTTCTGTCTTTGTTAGATGCAGGTTATTATTTTAAGTTAAATTAATATTAGATGTTTCTAATGAGTAGTGGTGTGGAATAATAACAGTTACCAAAATAAGTGACAGTTGCCTATTGTTCGGGGTAGTTTAATTACGGGAATATAATTAAGTAAAAAAAATCCCAATGTAATAACAAAATGAAATTCCTGACAAAATTATCAAAATTATTTTAAAAATTATTAAAACGATGCGAAAATTCAAATAAACTTGTTAGTGAGGTTAGGAGATAACATGCAGTTGTCACTGTAGCAGCAGGTGTACATTGATTAAAAAAGGGAACACCTGCCATGCTTTCAGGAAACTTAACTTGTAAACTGCAACAGCACAATCGAGCCACACAGCTTCTCAAAATTTTTGACGTTTATGACAAAACACCAGTGAATAAAATAAGCCATCACATCTTGGATAAACTCAAAGGTATGTGTTCTTTTCTCCTTTACTCCTTATCTCAAAATGGTAGGAGCAACCCTCATGGATCAACTCATAATCTTCTGACAGCAGACTAAATACGACTATCAGCAAAAGACTATGATGAGTGAGCATCTTGTGGTTAACCAGTAAATACCAGCTGCCTTATAGAACAGACTTAGGCTACTTACTTATGTTTGCGATGTGCCTAAACAGAAAAAAAACATCTGTCCTTATGATTGAATACTGGCAAAAGTCAAAACCTATTTCATGCTCACATTCAACCCCATGACCAATGTAGAATGATCAATTAACCAAACATGCATGTCTTAGGATTGTGGGAGGAAGCCAGACAAAACCCACGCAGGCACAGGGAGAGTATGCAAACTCACACAGAAGGACCCCAGCTGGCCAAAAGGGTCCCAGCCGCTCAAATTTGCACTTTTTTTGCACTGTCAATTGCTTCACAACTTTTCATGGTGCTGGCCAAATGTTATACTGTGGCTTCCAACAGGTTTTCTTCCCCAAAAAGAAAAACAATCACAACTCCAATTTCAACCAAATTTGCACGTAGGAAACCTTTGGTAGTATATTTCAAACAGTTATCAGAAATCTTCACAGAGCTTTTGTGCAAACATTTGTCCAGCAGTGCTTTACCTTATTCCTCTAGTTCAACAATTTTCTTAAATCAAATAAACCACACAGTAAACTTAACTTAAATGCCATGGAGAAAAGTAAATGCCACAACATCTAAATAAAAATGCAGTGCATATTCCTCATATCCTGTCTGTCTAAAAGAACTCGAAATCAATGTCTCATACATTGACAGGTACTTCACTGAATACCTATATCACGGAAAAGAAAACCACATAAGCAACCTTCCAGTGGCTAAACAATTATTGTCTAAACAGAGAGTAGTCATCCTTTAACTTTGTATATGCGCAGAGTTGGCAAAAGTACACACATTCTGTACTTAAGAAGAAGTACAAATACTACTGTTAAAAAATACTGCATTAAAGGTTTTACCCACATAAAAGTAAAAAAGTAAAGGCTTTGAATGTACTCAAAGTAAGAAACTAAAAAGTAGCTCTTTGAAGGATGTTTCTATTTTTGAGCCTTCCTGAGCCTTGTGCTATATTAATATAATGTTGTTATAATATCAGTAGATGGAAATAGAAACTTTAGTCTAACTTTAAGAAAAAAAATCTAATTATATATTTTGAAGAAACAGAAGGAAAATAAAAAAATATATATGTATTTTCTTTTGCCTTCATTGTAGAGGGTGACTTTGCTCTAAACAGGAAAATGTGTATAGTAAGGGGTTAAAGTGGGATTCAGCAGGTGGGTGAACCCTAAATCAGCGGTCCCCAACCCCCGGGCCACGGACCGGTACCGGTCCGTGAATCATTTGGTACCGGGCCGAGTGAGACTCGGGTGTGAAATGTATGGTTTTCAGGGTTTTTAGCGTTATTTTGTTATCATTTTTTTTCGTTAACTCTGTTTTCCTGGGTCTTTTCACGTGTGTTATGAATAAATCTTCTTTTTTTTCGGTACCGGTACTAGTTTTATTTTGCTGTATTTATCCGCGACACCTTAAAGGCCGGTCCATGAAAATATTGTTGGGCACAAACCGGTCTGTGGCGCAAAAAAAGTTGGGGACCGCTGCCCTAAATGGATGAATGAATGAATGAATGAATGCTTTATTGGCCATATGCAGGATGCCCTGCAGAGGAATAGGACCCCCTCCGACTTACACACACAACAAAGACATCACATGGGAATACAGTCGGAGATCGGCAGCGTTACAGAGAAAACACTGAAAAAAGTACACAACAATGGGAAAAGTGCAAGAGGAAAAAAAGAGACCTCTACTCATGCTGGGCACCTATGGGAGGACAGCATGAGAACAGGAAACAAAAAAACTCCTCTGCACAAAAAAGCACATAAATGTCCACATTACAACACTGGAGCACGTGACAAGCCACAGGGTTGGGTAGGGGGTGAGGAGTAATCCGAAGGAAACACAGCAGTCCTCCTGCACAGCGCTACCATTCCAGCGCGGCACACAGACCCGCCATCTTCCCCCACAGGAAACAAGCATCGAAGGCTTTTGGAGAGGGAGGGGGATGAGTGCGTGCTTATCAGTGTAAGTGTATGTGTGTGCGTGTCCAGAGTTCAGCTGAGACAGTGTCCTTCGCCCTATCAGGCTCGGTAAACAGTCTGCTAGCCAACCCAGGTGGCCTTGGGATGGGAAGAACAGTCATCACACAGACATTATCAGGGAGTTGTTGTTGTTCGGCACCAGCCTTGGGCCCGCAGCTGGCGCCATGGCTTCCGCATGTTGAATTCGTAGATTTTTCTGTTATGCGAGCAGCTCAGGAGAATTTAAAGCTGATTCATTAACACTCAGACGCTGGTCTCTCGATCTCCCGTTGGAGAGCCGCGAGCCTCCCCATGATGGTATCAAACTTCTGTTCCGTGGTGTTTTCATTCTTTTGATTCTGAGATCCCACAACTGCAGTGACCCGTTCTGTGATGTGATCCAACTTTCACTCAAGGGTCTCAATTTGAGCAGGCCTCTCCCTGATGTATCCCACCATACGCTCAATGGTGTTGTTTTGAGCCTTCACAGCAGCTGCAAGCGTCTCCAAGGTGTTAACCATGCTGCGTTCGTTGTGAGAGGTCGCGCCTCGTCCCATCGCTTCGATTCCAGCGGGCAGCCTTGGGGGGGGGGGGGGTTTGAACAGCCGGTTCCGCTCTCTTATTTCTCCGATAAGTCAGGGCCAAGCCAGCTCCGATCAGCAAGAACCCTGTTATCATGACAGTCTTTCTGGTGTTGTGCCAAAAAACCCCCAAAAAACAACAACAATCAAAAACATCCCACTTTTAACACTTTGGCACACGTCATCTCTTTTTATGCGACATCGTCCTGTGATTATTAAACGAACAGGAATGCCTTTCATGTGTTACTGTTTAGGCTCAAATCTGTTTGATGTTTAAATCGACGTGAAACAACAACTTTCCCCAAATGATTTAAAGCAAAGTAACATTATCTATCATTGTCTCTTACTGTAGTGTATGTGTGTGCATGTGTGTGTGTCTGTGTGTGTTTTCTATACATCACATTAAAACTTTTTAACTGTGTATGTCTGACATATAGTCACATGAATAAAAAATGTGTGCTTATGGTACAGTGATGGCAGTAAAGTAACCAAAACGCACACACATAAAACATGCATGCGCACACTCAACATAAGTTACCTGCATGTCACACATATAGAGAGGTGGGAAGTAATGAAGTACAAA